>NC_080097.1:62247600-62327600 GCF_950005125.1 Chionomys nivalis | reverse complement strand
AGATGATGGAAGGAGATCTGTCTGTTGGCGGAGGCTGATTGTTTATTTCTTTGCCACCAAGACCCAAAATAATCACACAGAAACTGCATTATTTGCAATACTGTTTGGCCGATAGCTTAAGTGTATTTCTAACTTACATGTTAAATTAACCCATTTCTATTATTTTATATTTAACCACTAGGCTCCTGGTTTACCAATAATGTTCCAGGCATATTTCTCCTCTGGTAGCTACATGGCTTCTTGACTCTGCCTACTTTCTCTTTATATCTCTGTTTGGAGTTGTCACCTGGTAACTTTACTCTGTTAGGTAAAGTTGTTAAGCAGCTTCCTTTTTAATCAATGACAATAAAACATATTCACAGCATACAGAGCAGAATCCCACATCATCTCTTTCTTATGGTAAATAGAGTTTTAAGGTAAGGAGCTATAGCTGGGTTTTGTTAACTTCCTCCAAAAAAAGTACAAGAAATCTACTTCCACCTTACCCCTCAATACTAGTAATTCTTTGTATTTTTTGGTGTGTTTCTGAGACAGAGTCTCTCTATCAAGCTGGGTCTAAACTTCTACTTGAGATTCTCTTACCTTAACTTCCCAAATGCAAAGATTACAGGCACCCCATAGTAGCTAAGTTAATTTGAGTGAGGAGTTGTATTATTTAAAATTTATTCTCCACTGAGTCTAGGCCCACTTAGGGGTGAATAACACAACAGTTGAACTGTCTTTGTTTCTCAGGTTTTTCAATGAAGAAACAGTCTCATAGAGACGTTAACATCTTGTCACAAGTCATGCCTTTGAATTTGGCAGGGTGGTGATTGTTCATACCTTACTCCCTGAGCTAAGGAGGCAGAGGCAGGCAGAGCTCTGTGTTTTATCCCAACCTGATCTACGAGCAAGTTCCAAGACAGCCATGGACACATGGAGAAATCCTGATTAAAAACACAACTGAACAAACAAATAAAAGCAACTTGAACTTTCAGACTCCAAAGTTTCTACCCTTGAGGTTTTTCTCTGAACCTCAAGAGATTGTTTCCACCCATCAGATGCTCAATCCTCACTAGTAGCAGCTTTTCCCAAGGCTTATGCCACCTCCTACTTAGAATCATCCTTTTACCTAGCCTCATTCCATTTCCCACAAGGCAAACAAATTATAAGAATGAGGCCTGTTTGAATGTAAACCCAATGATCTCATACATCCTAGCCTGACAGAGATGCTCTCGGGGCCAGGTGCAGAGCAGGGACTTGGTCAGCTCTTCTCTCACTCCCCTTGTGATCAGCTATAGAATAATTCTTTTATGTCAGCTTGCAAACTGAGTCTCCCATTCCCCTGCCTCTGGAAAGTTTTTCCTGGATGCCTGCAGTTCACTGCTGGACACAATCTCTTCTTTACTTTAACTCTCTTCAAATATATTTCCTTTTTTCCCTGCATAAATTGGCATCATATGGGTGTGGAATGTCTGGAGAAGCACAGGCCAGTCAACTGAGCTGTCTGCTCAGGTCTTACACTCAGCATTGGATGCAGAGGCAAAAGTAAAGCCAGGTTTGCTCTGCTGACTCTCGAGCTCTCATATTAATTCCCTCATCAGGTTGTCTTTCTGTGAATGGGAATCCAGCTCAAGGCTTTAAAACAAGAGTGGGTGCTGTGGAACAGGGCCTGGTAGAGGATGGAGTAGAGTATAGAAACAAAGTGGATGAGTGATGTGGGGTTCCCCTTTGTATGCCATGAATATTTAATGTGCTATTAAAGAAACTGTCTTGAGACTGTGACAGGGTAGAATAGAGCAAGGTGGGGAAAACTAAACTGAATGCTGGGAGAAAGGAGGCAGAGTTAGAGAGAAATCATGTAGACTGCTGGTGCCAGACATAACTTGACTCAGTAAGACACAGCCACGTGGCAATACACAGATTATTGGAAATGGGTTAAATTAAGATGTAAGAGTTAGCCAATAAGAAGTTAGAGCTAATGGGCCAACAAGTGATTTAATTAATACAGTTTTTCTGTGATTATTTCAGATATGAACAGCCAGGAACAAAAAATGCAGCTTACTTACAAAAAATTAGGGCTGCAATGTGGTTGACTATATCCATGTAAAATCTAATTAAGCTTGAAAAGGAACTCTAGATACACATAAAACCCCCAAAGTTTAGTCATAAATCTTTTTCCCAGCTGGCAGTGTGTTGCAGGTCCTTTGAGACAGGTTTTCCTGATTCAGTGGTAGGAGAAAAAAAGCCATATGGTTTTGAAATAGCAGCTTCTTGGGCCCTGCTGCCAGCATGGTCTCTGTCAATTTCTGGAGGTCTGTGTATGGAGCATTTAAATGGGGTTCGTGAGCAGAGTGCTACAATTTGTTTAATGACTACACACCTGCTATGACCTGACCCTGGATCTGGATAGTATGGCTCTCAGAGGCAATGTACAGACCTCCTCTAACTTGTCAGACTAGACAGAGCCAAAAGGCAAAGCAGTCTTAAGCCTAGTCTAATTGCAGCTTAGCATTTTAAGAAGCCGTCCTGGTCAGAAAAGGAATAAAGATATGCAATAAGGACAGAGTCAGACATAACAGACTTATAAGTGAGATATTGTGTGTTTACAAACTGTAAGTAGGCTTGGGAGAGAGAAGAAAAGGAGTATACAGAGTTATAAAAGATAGTAAATGATCTTTAAAAAGTCTTTAAAGAAACAGAGTAAAGCAGTCATAGATTAAATGAGTAAAGAAAATAAAATCCATGTAAAGATAGAATATACACAGTCTAAATTATGTATATTATTGTGTTTTCTTTGAATTTTTTGACTGTTAAGGTGTTAAGGACAGACAGACATTTCATTGTATGGGCTGCTAAGCTAAACCAACATATATAACCTAAAGTTATCTTGATTTCAAAACATGCATCTAAGAATATGTTCCAATCTTTTGGAAAAAAAAGATTCTTTTTTGTTTTCAAAGAGTATGAAAACTTGTGGATTTCTTCCAGACTAATGTTGTTTGGTCATCCAAAATTGCCTGAAAGGTTGTCATGAACATCCTTAAAAATTACTTTGTCCTACAAAAAGCAAGAAGCAGTTTGGAGAGAACTATGCCCAAATTTAAGATATATAAATCTTGATTAAGGTATTGTTTTGTACAGCTCATTTAAAAATGTAACATGTAATTAAGAAAAAAGTTTAATAGATAGTCATCTATAATAGTCACGCTTGTAGTCATGTTAGGTTTTCTAGGTGTATAGAGCTATATTTCATTTAGACAGGTATTCTTCAAATATTTCAATGATCTTCAGTGCTGCGGGAGCTCCTTTCACTCCTTCAGCCAATAGCCTTTGAGATACCAGCCCACTGGGGCATGGTCTCTTTCTCTTTAAAAAGCAGCAGCAGCATTCTGCTCTCTCTCTTGCTCCAGACTCCAGTTTCGGCAACTAGACTCCTTTCCTGGCTGTCGTGTAGGACAATGATTTGTAAGTTTTTTTCCCCTCAAATAAATAGCCCTTTTAATAATAAGTCCAAACAGGTATGGGATTGTTTCACGCTTTATCTGGTGCCCAACATTTGGTTTTAGAACCACCTCTCACTTCTCCACACCCCATCCCCCGGCTCGGCTGCTGCTGTCAGTTTGGCACGAGCCCTCCCTATGACGCAGCCTGTGTGTGCAGTTAGCAGTTAAAAACTCCACACCTCCCAAGATCTATGGGCCAGGACCGTCTCTGCCTGCTTGGTTTGATATTTTCTGAGCAGGTTTTAAGCACAGCACTTGGGCAGTTCAAGTCAGAGTGCAAGCCACTGCCACATCCAGGAGAATGTGCTGTTTTAAATCCCTACCACAAAAAAAAATAAATAAATAAAAATAAAAAAAAATAAAAAAATAAATAAATAAATCACTACCACAGCGTTTGCATTTGAACTGTGACCCGTTGTCCCAGCAGAACAGTATAGGGACACTGGGCTGGCAGTAAGCCATTATCACAGTGGCTGTGTCATGACCCAATGTATAGGGTCAGAGCAGGGCAGGCACCTGGGGTGAGCCTTGCTGTTTATCAGTTGCTAGAAGCTCCCAGGATTTTTGTTCTTGTACCTGGACTCTGGGTTTTCTTCCTATGTGTAACTATAACCTCTCGAGTACCACAGGATCTGTCCTGAAACCATTTCACTGATTCTGGTAATGACTTGGAAAGACTGCCATCTGCTGGTTGACAGGTAGAATGGCAGGTTTTGTTTTTAATGGGACTCTAGCCACGTTTTTTGCTGAAATTATATGAGGCCTCTATGACCTTGGAGGTACCTCAATTTACTGGTTATTAAATTTCAGTTTTCTTCTCCATTTTATGTCATTATGGAAGTATATGACATTAATTGATAGGATTAATAACATGATAGGCAAAATTGACACCATATCTAAGGGTACTAGGAACTTACCTGAAAGGGTCCAGGCTATTGAATTTGACTTTCAGAGTTTTGATAAAGTAACAGACAGAATATACCTCCAGGATGGCAACTTATACGATATCCGGGGACAGTTCGAAGAGGAGATGTTATGTTTGAAAGGAAAACATTAAGACCTTGGAATCACAGGTGCAGAATGGGGAACCAGAAAACTGATACCATAGAAAAATCACTAGAAACCTTTGCAGGTCAGGACATTCAGGCCTTACATGAGACAATGATTAAGAGACTTGAAATTGTTGAGAAAATTATTGGAGCTGATGAACTGGGTGAGAAGACACAAGGGCAGGATACAATGCCACCAAGAGCTGTCAGAACTGGTTTACCCAGGGTTTTAGTGACATATCCTGTTATTTATTTTGACAAAGTACCAATTCTAAAGGCTCAAAGGGAGTCAAAGAAGGTGCACGGATGCCAATAGGACTGAATGATTTGAAAGAAATTATACACACTATCATTACTTAAGGCTTGCACTCTACATTTGTTATGGAAATGATAAGGACTCGGAATTCTAATGTCAGATCTACGCCCCATGATTTCTGCCAGTTACCATCAGTGGTGTTGGAAGATGGACCTTCCTTGATGTTTGGCGTATATTTCGAAGAAGAATCCAAACATATGGAACAGCAAGGAAGAGCAAAAGGTGTGGAGGTTTCACAAGATCAAATTCTTGGCATAGGAACCTACGCTGATCCACGGGTCCAAGTTCTTTATGATAAAGAAGTACTGTCCCTATGCCACAAAGGAGCCTTGAATGCCTGAGAAAGAATACCTGAACTATAAAAACAGCTAGAGTCATATACCAGGGTTAAGCAGGGACAGGGAGAACTCTATATTGACTTTTTGCAAAGATTAATTAAGGCTAGGAACATAGGAGTATCAAACACAGAAGCTAGACAACTATTTCTTGAATTGCTGATTTTTGAAAATGCAAACTTAGACTGCAAAAAAATAACTGGGCCTTTAGGGTCTAGATCAGCACCTATGGATGAATGGATGGATTCAGCATACCACGAATTTTCAGAACTATAACTACAAAGATGAATCTTGGGAAGGAAAAGCGATTTCCAAAGCGATGAGGGGACATCAACATGCCAAATATTTTAATTGTGATGAATTAGGACATCTGAAAAGGTATTGCAGGCAAGGAATTTCTATGAATAACACTTCATCTGGGAACGGAGGGAATAGAAAACCTCAGACTTTAGGTATATGTAGAAGGTGTGGTAAAGGACGACATTGGACCAATGAATGCAGATCAACAACAGACAGACAAGGAAACCCGATAACATCGGGGAAACTCCTTGAGGGGCCTCTAGCAGGAACCAAGCCAAAAGTGGCCCAGTCAGTCCCAGTAACCTTGGAGGACATGTCGCAGGAAAATTAAAAACTCTAGAACCTTCTGTGCAAAATCACAAGGTTCTAAATGATGGCTCAAATTTGTAGGATAAGTCAGAAATTCAAATAGGAAATAAGGAGCATATATTTTGGCAAACTTCTATAAATGATCAGAGACCAAAGCTGGGAGTCTGTATAAATGGAATTGTGATTGTTGGCTTGATAGACACAGGAGCAGAGGTGAGTATCTTCACTCCAGAATTGGGCATACAAATTGGCCTCTTCAAGAGGCAGATGTTCAATTACTAGGAACTGGAACCATATCTCGAGTTAAACAAAGCAAGAGGTGGGTTTCCTGTATTGGGCCAGAAGGTCAAAGAGGAAATCTTAGGCCATATGTAGCTGATATTGCAATAAATTTATGGGGCTGTGACCTGCTACAGCAATGGAATACCAGATTAACATTCCTGCAGTCCCGGGAACTCGTAATTCTGGGAAGGATGTAATAAGGTACTATGCACAAATGTCACCAGCCATTCAGGCTGTACAAGAACATAAAGAACGAACAAACAAACCTTTAGAGGTACCAACAGCCCTACCTTTAAAATGGCTAACCGAGAAGCCAATATGGGTTAAGCAAAGAATTCTAGCTTAAGATAAATTGCAGGCTTTAGAACAATTGGTACAGGAGCAATTAATTGCTCGACATATTGAGGAGTCAATTAGCCCTTGGAATTCTCCTGTGTTTGTTGTAAAAACAAAATCTGGTAAATGGACAATGGTGACAGATCTAAGGGTTGTCAAGCAGGTAATTGAACCTATGGGCCCTTTACAGTTATTGATTTGAAGGATTGCTTCTTCACTAGACCTTTACAAGAAAAGGATGGAGAAAAATTTGCCTTCACAGTGCCAATTTATAATAATTCTCAGCCTACTAAAAGAGACCGGTGCACTATCCTACCACAGGAATTCTCAATAGCCCCAGCCTGTGTCAATGCTTTGTAAGCCAGCCATTAGAAATAAATATCAGAAGAAGTAGAAGAAATCGACTTTAAACATAACATTATGAAAATAATAGAGGACCTTAAACAGGATGTGAAAAGCTGCTTTAAAGAAACGAGAAGACAAACAAAAAGGTAGAAGAAATGAATAAATCTCTCAAAGATATCCAAGAAAACAAAGAAAAGCAATCAAACAGGTAATGGAAACAGTTCAAGACTTGGATATTGGAAGTAGACAAGATCACGAGGCAAAAGTTGGGAGTAGTGGGGCTGGGGTGAATTGTGGGGAAGGGGAGATGGGAGAGAGAAGGGAGAAGGGGAGGTTGGGGAGAGCTTGAGGAATGGGATGGTTGAGATGGAGGAAGAATGGATGGATATGGGAGCAGGGAAGAAGATATCTTAAATAATGGAGCCATTTTTAGAGTTGGCAAGAAAGTTGGATCTAGAGAGGTTCCCAGGTGTCCAAGGGGATTTCCCCAGCTAGGTCTGTGGTCATCAGAGGAGACGGTGCCTGAACTGGCCTTATCCCATAGCCACACTGATGAATATCTTGCATATCACCATAAACCTTCATCTGGCAATGGATGGAGACAGAGAAAAAGACCCACATTGGAACACAGGACTGAGCTCCCAAGGCCCAGATGAAGAGCAGGAGGAGGGAGAACATAAGCAAGGAAGTCAGGACCATGAGGGGTGTGTCCACCCACAGAGATGGTGGGACTGATCTAATGGGAATTCACCAAGGCCAGCTGGACAGGGACTGAATGAGCATGTGATCAGACAGGACTCTCTGAATGTGGTTGACAAGGAGGTCTGACTGAGAAGCCAAGGATAAGAGCACCGTATTTTCATTCTACTACATGTACTGGCTTTTTGGGAGCCTAGTCTGTTTGCATGCACACATTTCTAGACCTGGATGGAGGCAGGGGGCTTGGACTTCCCATAGGGCAAGGCACACTGATTTCTCTTAGGACTGGAGAGTGAAGGGGACAGAGAGAGGTGGGAGTGGGAGGTAAATGGGAGGATAGGAGGAGGTGGAAATTTCTAATAAAAAATTAAATTAAAAAAAGAATTGGAGAAGACAAATAATAATGTAGAAGAAATAAATAAATCTCTCAAAGATACCCAACAAAACCAAGAAAAACCAATCAAACAGGTAATGGATACAGCTCAACACTTGAAAAATGAAATGGTGGTAATGAAGAAAACACAAACCGAGGGAAGGCTCGATATGGAAAATCCAGATAAATGAACAGGAACTACAGAGACAAGTATAACCAACAGAATATAAGAAATAGAAGAAAGAATCTCATACACTGAACATACTATAAAGGAAATAAACTCAGTGATTAAAGAAAATAACAAATCCAAGAAATACTTAACACAAAACCTTCAGGAAATATGGGACACCGTGAAAAGACCAAACCTAAGAATAATAAAAGTAGAAAAAAGGAGAAGAATTACAGCACAAAGCCTCAGAAAATATGTTCAACAAAATTATAGAAGAAAACTTTTCCAACCTAAAGAAGGATATTCCTATGAAGGTACAAGAAGCATACAGAACACTGAATAGCCTGGATCAAAAAAACCATCCCCTCACCATGTAATAATAAAAACACAAAACATACAGAATAAAGAAAGAATATTAAAAGCTGCAAAGGAAAAGAGTCAAGTAACATGTAAATGGAAACCTATCAGAATTACACCTGACTTCTCAGTGCAAACCATGAAAGCCAGAAGGTCTTGGATAGATGTTCTACAGACACTAAGAGACCAGACTCTTATACCCAGCAAAGCTTGCATTCATCATCTATGGAGAAAACAAGATATTACAGGACAAAAACAGATTTAAACAATATTTAGCCACAAACCCAGTGTTAAAGAAAATATTAGAAGGAAGACCACAAATCAAAGAATGTAACAACACCCATAATAACCCAAGCACCAGACAACCCTCCACCAGCACAACTCAAAGAAATGAAATACACAGACAATACTAACAAAAAAAAAAAAAAACGGAGTTAACAACCACTAGTTATTAATGTCACTTAATAACAATGGACTCAATTCACCTATAAAAGGGCACAGGTTAAGAGAATGTATACAAAAACAGGAACAAACATTCTGCTGTTTACAAGAAACACACCTCAACCTCAAAAACAGACACTACCTCAGAGTAAAGAGTTGGGAAAAGGTTTTCCAATCAAATGGACCAAAGAAACAAGTGGGTATGGCTATACTGATATCTAACAAATTTGATTTCAAACTAAAATCAATCAGAAGAGATGGAGGACACTTTCTTCTCATAACACAAAAAATTCATCAGGAAGAAGTCTCAATTCTATATATCTAAGCCCTTAATATAAAAGCACCCATATATGTAAAAGAAACATTACCAGAACTCAAAGCATACATCAAACACCACACTCTAATAGTAGGAGATTTCAATACTCCTCTCTCACCAATGAACAGGTCAACCAGACACAAACTTAACAGAGAAATAAGAGAACTAACAGATGTAATGAACCAAATGGACTTAACAGACATCTATAGAACATTCCACCCAAACAGAAAAAAATATACCTTCTTCTCAGCATCTCATGGAAGCTTGTCCAAAATTGATCATATAATTGGTAACAAAGCAAACATCCATAGATACAAAGAAATTGTAGTAACCCCCTGTATACTATCGGATTATCACAAAATAAAGTTAAAATTCAACAACAATTCTACCCCCAGAAAGCCTACAAACTCATGGAAACTGAACCGTCAACTACTGAACCACCCCCCTGGTCAATAAGAAATAAAGAAAGAAATTAAATTCTTCCTTCAATTCAACAAAAATAAATACGCAACATACCCAAACCTATGGGACACTATGAAAGCACTGCTAACAGGAAAGTGCATAGCACTAAGTGCCCACAAAAAGAAAAGGGAGAACGCTCACATAAGACTTAAAAGCACACTTGAAATCTTTAGAGAAAAAGCAGATTAACCCAGGAGGAAAAGAAGACAGGACATAATCAAACAGAGGGCTGAAATGAACAAAATAAAACACAGAAAACTATCCAAAGAATCAATGAAACAAAGAGCTGGTTCTTGGAGAAAATCAGCAAGATTGACAAACCCCTATCCAAATTAATCAAACAGCAGAGGGAAAACATGCAAATCAACAAGATCAGAAATGAAAAAGGTGTCATAACTACAGACACAGAGGAAATTCCGAGAATCATCAGATCTTACTACAAAAGCTTGTATGCCACAAAATTGGAAAATGTGAAAGAAATGGACAATTTTTTTAGATAAGTACCATATACCAAAATTAAATCATGACCAGGTGAACAATTTAAATAAACCTATAAGTTGTGAGGAAATGGAAGCTGTCATAAAAAAAAAAAAAAACTTCAAACAAAAAAAAGCCCAGTACCAGTGGTTTTAATGCAGTATTTTATCAGAACTTCCAAGAAGAGCTGATACCTATACTCCTTAATGTGTTTCACAAAATAGAAACAGAAGGGTCATTGCCAACTCCTTTTATAAAGCTACAGTTACCCTGATTCCAAAACCACACAAAGACGCAAGCAAGAAAGAGAATTACAGACCAATCTCACTCATGAACATCGATGCAAAAAATTCTCAATAAAATACTGGCAAACTGAATCCAATAACACATCAAAAAATTATCCATTATGATCATGTAGGCTTCATCCCAGAGATGCAGGGCTGGTTCAACATATGAAAATCTATCAATGTAATCCATAATATAAATAAAGTAAAGGAAAAAACCATATGAATATTTCATTAGATGCTGAAACAGCATTTGAAAAAAATTCAACACCCCTTTATGATAAAGGTCTTAGAGAGAATAGGATACAAGGTTCATATCTACATATAATAAAAGCAATATACAGCAAACCGACAGCTAAAATCAAACTAAATGGAGAGAAACTTAAAGCCATTCCACTTAAATCAGAAACAAGACAAGGCTGTCCACTCTCTCCATACCTCTTCAATATAGTTCTTGAAGTTCTAGCAATAGCAGTAAGACAACATAAGGAGATCAAGGGAATTTGAATCGGAAAGAACGAAGTCAAACTTTCATTATTTGCAGATGATATGATACTGTACAAAAGTGACCCCAAAAACTCACCAAAGAACCCCTACAACTGTATCTTTTGGCTGGAGACAAAATCAACTCCAAAAAATCAGTAGCCCTCTTATACACAAAGAACAAAGAAGCAAAGAGTGAAATCAGAGAAACATCACCTTTCACAATAGCCACAAATAGCATAAACTATCTGGGGGTAACTCTAACCAAGGATGTGCAAGATCTATTTGACAAGAACTTTAAGTCTTTGAAGAAAGAAATTGAAGAGAATATCAGAAAATGGAAGGATCTCCCATGCTCTTGGATTGGTAGTATCAACACAGTAAAAATGGCAAAATACTAAAAGCAATCTATAGATTCAATGCAATCCCCATAAAAATCCCAACAAAATTCTTCACAGACCTAGAGAGAACAATAATAAACTTTATATGGAAAAACAAAAAACCCAGGATAGCAAAACCAATCCTATACAATAAAAATACTCCTGGAGGAAATACCATCCCTGACTTCAAAGTCTATTACAGAGCTACAGTAATGAAAACAGCTTGATATTGGCATAAAAACAGAGATGCTGACCAATGGAATCAAATCGAAGACCCCACCATCGGCCACAATTTCCCCTGCTTCTGAGCATCAATATGGAGTGGCAAATTCACAGTCAGAGTCAGCAGGGAACCATGATTGCTTCAGCCAAGAGCCTTGTGGTCAATTCCCTATGCAGAGCAGGACAACTCTATTCAGAGCAGGGAAATCCTGCTGTGGTTGCAGGGACTCTTACCCTGCTGTGGTTGCAGGGACTCTTACCATCCTGAGAATGAAAGCTTAGTGTAGGTCCCCAGAAGGTTTGAAGAGAGGTGCCAAGGGTGCCAGAACCCACTATGGGCACACAGGACAGAAGGAAGCCTTTGCTACTGTCAGTACTAGCATTCTCTGAGCTCCATTAGAGTTTGCATGGGATTTCTCCTGGGTCCCTGTGTAGGTCTCAAAGGGCTATGCCATGGAGGTGGCTTCTTCCAGGCAGAAAGTAACAGGGTGGTTCCAGGACATATAATGCTGCTGTTTTGGTGAAGGTCCAGGAATGTCACAGATGTAGAAGTTGAGGCTCAGACAGGCCAATATCCTCTCTAAGAACCCAACTCAAGAGACAGAGAACTGGGATGCCACCTCTGGAAGCAAGCACAGAGACCTCTGCTGTGATTTGGACTGTACACAGGTCCATCTGCCTTGGATCCCCGTCTGTGGTTTTGAATGGTGACACAATGGGAAGGACTTTGTTTTCTTCCTGGTGGTAGATGTGTTTATAATTTCCTAGGGTTCCTCAGACTTATGTCTCGATCCCCCAGTACTGGGGGGTCTAGGTTTATGTCTTGTCTAGCTATGGCCCTCTACCCTATGGTTGGTACCTCTGACTGATGGGTATATTTTTTGCTGATTCACTCCCTGCACTGGCTTTTGGATTATAACCAAGAGACTCAGAGCATGGTTTAGAAAGTTGTGTTAGACCTGAAAGTACAGAAGATGCTCAGATGGAATAATGGGAGTACCCCTGACACAAAAGCTGGGATACATGAGCATGCAGTTGACTATCTGAGACCAAAATGGATGTGTGGAATGAGGCTTTTAGTCAGAGATTGGGTCTGTGAGATGACAGTTTGCACTGGTTCCTGAGTCTCTCCCAAACCCACTTGCTACTGAAATCTACCAATCTGTGGCCTCATCTCTTGGTGGCTCAGATTCCTTAAGATTTGGCTTTGTCCTCACCTCCTCTAGATCTCATTTACTACAATCATGACTACTGTCTCTAGATCCAGCTGGTCCCCACTTTCACTAGCACCCCAATTAGAGGTTGAAGCCATTGGGAGTCATTATGATAATAACACAAACACTTGCCTTAACTGGGTACATTAGTATCTGTCTCTAATCTCATTACTAGGGAGGGCGAGGCAAAAGAATTGCCAGGAGTTATAGTATTGCCCTTACTGAAACCCCATTTTTCCCTTGCTTTAATTTCTAAAGGTCCTGCATGTGGATTCAGAGTTTGTGGCCACAGAGCCTTTGCATTAGCTGTCTTGGGGCTTCTGTGGATACCCTTCCTTCCCATTGTCTGCCCATCCTGGTCACCTTTCTAGATGGAATTCCTGTTTCTTCTTGTTCCAGTTAACCCAACCTGTAGAAAGTCCTTCAGCACTAGGGACTTAGTCATCTCTCACTAGCACTGGCAAGGAGGGACATCATGGTACCAGCCTCCTTACTGAGCACTGCCTTGTCCTTGTACTGATCATAACAGCTTTCGGAAGGAGGCACTAACAGAATCACCATTTGCTAGGTGGATAAATGGAAGCTCAGACAGGTGAAGTCTCTTGCCTGGAGCCACACTGTGACTATTCTACCACTGAGTTATATCCCAGGTCTAAACTCATCTTCTACAACAATTACAGGGCAGGCTGGGTAAGGGTAGTTATCTGTTAATTTGTTCACCCCAAAACTGGTCCTTGAGAATTGTTGAGAGAATGCTTTCAAGACAGGAAGTATTTAGCTATCTGGGAGATAAAAACGAAGTCCATAGTCTACACTGTGACTGAGGAAGGCTGACAAGAATTTGCCATCTATCTACACAAATGCCAGTAGAAGAAGCCAGGATAATACCCATCTGGCAGCACTTACCAAAGCAGCCACTCTGCTTAGGACACACAGGTGAGTAAGGCATAGCTGTCCCAAGATCCAACAAGGTACTGAAACAGACAAAGAGACCCAATCAATATAGTAATAACTTAGCAGTGTGGCCTAACCCAAGTCTTGCATAGTTACCAGTGTATCTATAGATGGCTCTTTCTGTGTCAGGGTCATCTCAGAAATAGGAGGTGACCTATGGAAGAGAGTAGCCAAAGCCTCTGCTATAATTCTTTGCCTGCTGAGCTTGTAAATGCCTGGGTTGGTCAATTCCTGTCTGGGGACCCACAGACTTGCTTCCTCCACATTTGAACTCTCTGACTTACTTCTAGTCTCAGAAACTGGATCTGCCCCCAGGAGTTCTACAATGATGAAACAGTCACCTAGAAGAAACCTTTCCTCAATATACTCTGACATCTCCAATGGTAAGGGGCAGAATCAACTGTTCATCCTATGTGCACAAATGTACAATAAGAAAAACACCCATTCACATAAAATAAAAAATAAATAAATCTAAAAAGAAAAAAAAGTACATCACATGCATGTGCAAGGACAACAGCATCTAGACAAACACTGCTTCCCTAAGTGACTTGGAAGGTCATTATCTATGTTGTGTGCTTATCATTGATGATGGATACAGTACGGATACTGATTTCCTCATAAAGTGTTTATCCAGGGAACAAGCCACGCAATCCACAACCAAGACACCAATAACCTGTGTAGCTCTGACTGACTAGGAACTCACTATGTAACCTAAACAACCCAAAACAAAACCCTAAACCAAAACCCAAAGAAAATGAAGATAAGTAGCATTCTCTCTCTGCAGATTGAACAGCACAGAGCGACAACATACGCTTTGCCTTGGAGACATAAGAGGAAGACAGTCACCAATTGTAACAGAATTTTCAAAATGAAAACAGCCACTCATCTTTGGGGCTTTATATGTCATGTTCTCCCCAATGGTGAGAAGGCATTCTCCTCCTTGTCAGTTCCCAGTCATGAAGGAGTGTCTGTTTATGAAGAGGCCTAGATCCTAGGGTAAAAATGAGATGTTTTCAAGATGTCTATGGGTTTCTTTGGCTTCCTCAGTTCCTAAAACTGCTGTCAAGGGGGAAAAGGAGTCAAGACCCAGAAGCAGCCATGCTGGATCACTAGCTAGACACAATCAAGACCTATTACACAAAGGAAACCAAATTTAATAACAAAATGTATGCCCAAAGTTGAATAGCTTCTGGCAATGGGGATAAACTGGTGGCTCTTACACTAGCAGCTCCTTCTGAAAGTGGCCCTCAGTTGGGCTGTAACCTGTTCAAGCCCAACCTGAAGATTCTTGGACCTGGGAGTTTGGTGTAGGAGGTTCTTCTGTCTATATGTTGCTTTCATTGGTTGAATGAAGAAACTGCCTTGGCCTTTAGATAGGGCAGCACTTAGATTGGCATGCAAAAGAAAACTGTATGCTGGGAGAAAGATGGAAGGCAGGGAGAGCTGCTATGGAGCTTCCAGGTCAGACATGCTGAATCTTTCCCAGTAAGCCACAATCTCGTTGTGGACACAGATTATTAGAAATGGGTTGAATCAAGATGTGAGAGGTAGCCAATAAGAGGCTAGAATTAATGTGCCAGGCAGTAATTTAATTAATACAATTTCTGCATGGTTACTTCAGTGGTTAAGCTAGCTGGGCAGCGGGTCGCAACCAGCTCCTCCTTCAACAGAGTGGCTGCCCAATGTGGCCAACTAACGTCACATAAAATCTGAGATGTCTTTAAAATAATTCTAGATGCACAGAAAAAAAAAACAGACTTTAACATAGCTTTTTGCTCTTTGCTGGCAACATGCCAAAGAGTGATTTTCCAGATTCAGATATAGAAAAAAAAAAACTAGACAGTTTTAATACTCTGACTTTCTGGGCTATGCTCCTAGTATGACCTCTGTCTCTTGCAGGAGACAGAATTTGCATGGAGTTTTGTGAATAAAGTGCTATGGCTTGCTTGATGACAAAGTGGACTGCTGTGAGCCTGGAACTGTGTGTGGCTCAGGAGTGGCTCCACTATGCTGAACTGTGCTGATCTCAGCCAGGAACGATCATAATTATCATAATAACAGCACAGTTAAGGTTTAGACTGGGCAGGAAACAGGCAGTACCTTATTACACCTACATGCACAACTGAAGTTTTTAAGTAGTGCTTAGCATTTTAATAAGTACTCCTGGAGAGTTAAGGTTTACAGATTCACAGTAGGACAGATTCAGACATATAAGACCTCTAAATGGGTCACACTGTTGAATAAAGGTACGTATTAGGTTTAAAAGAGAAAAGAAATAAAGAGTATATAGTCATAACATAATGCTTTTATAAAAAGGGTAAAGTCTTTGAAGAGACAGAGTAAAGTCATAAAGAAAAATAAGCCACATAAAAATGAAAAATTCACAGAGAGTCTGGATTATCTATATTATTTTGTTTTCTCTAAATTTTTTGACTGTGAAGGAGCTAAATACGGAGAGACATTTCATTGTGTGGTCTGCTAAGCTAAACCAGCATATATGTTTTAAAGGTATCATGACTTCCAAAATTTTGGTCTAAGGATATGATGGTTTAGAAAAAAGGTTCATCTTTTGTTTTCACAGAGGATGAGACCCTGTGGATTGATTCTAGACCAATATGATATGATAGACCACGACCTCCTGAAAGGTTGCTGTGAAAACCATAAAAAAAATTACTTCATTCAACTTCAGACTGGATAAACCTAGCGCACAGGATATACCATAAAAGACCAGATTAACAGTGCCCCCATATAGCACAAAGCAATTTGGAGAGAAATACCTGCACCCATATTCCCAGATATTGTTTAGAACTGTTTGTTTACATTTAAAGGAAGATATGATATAGATATGAATAATTTGCTTTGGTATAGATCTTGGTTTATTGATAGATATTTAAGGTCAATTTTGTTATATGTATATATATTTCTGGTCTTGATTAAGGTATTGTGATTGTATAGTTAATTTAAAAATGTAATGTATAATTAGGAAATATAGGTTGTTAATGGATAATCATCAATAATAGTCAAGCTTATAGTCATGTTAGCTAACTGACATTTTCTAGACATATAGAGATATATTTCAGTTATACAGGCATTCTTCATATCTTTAAAAGACTACAGAATATAACAGTAAAATGTTTTAATAACTTACAGCTTTTCATGACAATAAGACACGTCTGCTACTGGCAGCACCAAGCTACTTTCTGAGGAAGATGGGCATCAAAGAGGCTCCTTATGGAGTTTGGAAGAAACTGCTCTTGCCTGGACTGTTGCATAAACTGGACATGAAGAACCGATAGAGAGAGAGGACTGTTAAACTTGCCTAAAGTTGAGATGGTCCTTCGGGGTATCTGCTTCATGAAAGAGTCTGCAAGACATTCTGCAGGAAACAAAAGAAAGTGACTGAACTGTCTTTGAAATTTCCTGCTTCATAGAAATATCTGAAGGATACTATACACCTCAAGGACAAAGATGGATGTTCCAATGACACAGAAAAACTTTGGGTGACAGTCTAGGCCGTGAGATGTCTCTGTCATTTTAAGAGTTTTGGAAGTTGCTTACATCTTGTTTACTTAGGTAATATTATATCCTTCTGGAGTCTTTGATGGAGTTGAAGAATGGTACATAGTTATAATTATCGTTTTCCTTTGTTATGATAAAAAATAAAATAGATCTAAATATTGTAATTCTTGCTTGATAACTGTTCTGTTATATGTAATTTTACTATGTTAAAAAGAAAGCCTTTCTTTTTTGTTTAAACAGAGAAAGGGGAAATGGTGTAGGAGATTCTTCTGTCTATGTCTTACTTTCATTGGTTGAATAAAGAAGCTACCTTGGCCTGTTGATAGGGCAGCACTTAGATAGGCAGGCAAAAGAGAACTGAATTCTGGGAGAAAGAAGGCAGGGAGGTAGAGCTGCCACGGAGCCTCCAGGTCAGACATGCTAAATCTTTCCAGGTAAGTCATGACCTCGTGGTGTACACAGATTAATAGAAATGGGTTAGATCAAGATGTGACAGTTAGCCAATAAGAGGCTAAAAATAATGGGCCAGGCAGTAATTTAATTAATACATTTGTGTATGGTTATTTTGGGGGTTAAGCTAGCTAGGTGTTGGGAGATGAAAGAAATTAGAACACAGGTGAGAAGACGTGGCATTTCAACTGTCTAGCTAACAGTTTCCACCACCTTACAAGGCCAGGAAAATCAACATTGATCTTTGGACTGATATCATTCTTTTTATCCTCAAAGGAAAAGGATCACATAGCAGCTAGGTCTAGAATTTTTTCAGTCCTAAACATGTCATATTTTAAACAGCACTATATAATGGTCTTTCTACTTGAATGAAAAGGACATTCTCCTAAAGTTCAGAAAAATAATTTTGTAAACAGAAAAAGGATATTAATACCATGTCCAAGAGTATATGAGCAATACAATTGTTAATGATGATGAGTTACTGATCAACTATATCATTTTATTGATAGCCATAATAAAGCCTTGCCATCTAGGAAGCTGAACAAGGTCATGAGGCTACCTGAGGTCTCATGCCCAGGAAACAATTGAACATGAACAACATGCAGGATAGAGCCTCTCATGCTAGAGCAGCATTTCCTGAGATGAGTGCCTGAGAACCCTGGCCCTGCCAGGGATCTGGGACCAAGCAGAAACTTGTGATTTCCTTGGGACTAGGGCTGGGAACCTGCATCCTGGCTCTCTTTGGGAATCTGTAACAGCATACTCTGAGAAGGTTCTGATCTCACCTGCAGCTGAGGCATCTGCCTGTGTCGTCCTGGAAAGTTCTCAACCTATTCTATTCAGAGAACACTTTGCACAGGAAATGGGTAATATTGCAGAAAACAAAGTTCAAAGGTGGAATTCTCTTCTCCACAAAGGATGTTCCTAAATAAAATGTTATTTCAGCCAGGTATGGTGGTACACACATTTTAATCCCATTAATTGGGAGCTGAAGCAGGCAGATCACTGCCAGTTCAAGAAACTTCTGCTCAGAACATAGAGAGTTCAGAAGGGAGGAAGGGAGACTCAATTCCAGAGACACACTGAGTATCAAACACATTGTTTTCTGAACAGAATTTCTTGTTAATTGGACCAGGACAATTCTCTTAGGTATTTTTCCCTGGTTCTAGTTGGAAACCATACATGTGAGCAGAAGACTATAAAAGACAGAGATCCCAGGTAAAAGGGACTCTCTGGGCTCTACTTCCTCCCCAACCCTGGGTTCCTACCTCAGCTGGGAGAATTCAAAGTGATGCTGTAGCTTTTCTGCCAAGTCCTTTTCCTGCATGGGCATTGCCCTCTGCCTCCACAGGAACTGAAGACTTTCCTCCAATCTCTTGAGCTCCAGTTCATTAGAAGACTGCGTTGTTAGTGGAGAGTCACAGACCATCATACATCTCTAGGCACATACAAAGGATCCAAATAGCTTGCTGGTCAGATAGGTAGACAAAACAGTAAAAGCACCCAGGATAGTTAGAAACCCGGATTCAATTTAGAGACTGATCAGAAACAGAGTATTCTCCTTTAGCCAATGACACACATGCATGACACACAAGATCACTTAAATACTTATACTACTACTACTACTAGCACACACAGACAAAGAGAGAGAGAGAGAAAGAGAGAGAGAGAGAGAGAGAGGGAGGGAGGGAGGGAGGGAGGGAGAGAGATAAATGGAGGAAGGAAGGAGGAAAAGGAAGATAATAGAAAGAAATATCCTGGCAGAAGAGGACATCTAATGTGGGATTTCCCTCTGTATGCTATTAATATGTTTTATTGCCAGTGGTTAATAAAGAAGATGTTTTCTTTCAATAGCTTAACAGTGGAAAGCCAGGCTGGAAAAGCTTTATACAGAGAGTACTTGAGTCAAGGAAAATACATTTAGATGTCCCCAGAAGACAGACACACCAGAACCTTGCCAGAAAGCCACATCGCCATGGCAATTCTGAGAGTAATAGAAATGGGTTAATTTAAGTTTTAACCAAAAATACACTTAAGCTATTGGCCAAACAGTATTGCAAATAATATAGTTTCTGTGTGATTATTTCAAGTCTGCCAGTCTGAAAATGAACAAGTAGCCTCCAACAACAGACTGGTGTGCCAACGTGGGGCAGATTACATCCTTGTAAAACCAGAGAAGCTTGAAAATGAATTCTAGACACAAAAGAAAAGATATAAGAAAGGCTTCTTGGTAGCTGGCATTTTTTGGATGGGCTGTGTTTGTTGGAGGGGAGTGGGAGCACCGTAGTTCCTTTATAAGAGGTTTGTTTTCTTTATTTGGTAGTAGCAAAAAATGTGTGGTTTCCAAAAGGAGGCTACCTGGTGTGTGTTGTCAGCGTGAACTCTGGCCCTTTAAAGAGGCCAAGCACTTGAATAGGGTTTGTGAGCAGTGTACTGCAAATTATTTGGTGGCTACATGGACCAACAGGTTACCAGAGTTGAGGCAGTGAGCATGGCTTCCACCCGATAGTCTCAGGTGCAATGAATGGGCCTCTGCCATTTGGATTAGGTAGAGCCAAAAGGCAAAGGATCCTTAGGCCTAAACACAGGACCTTGCATTTTAAGAAGCAGTCCTGGTCAGAAAAGGATTACAGATACACAATAAAGACAAATTCAGATGAAAATGAACTCTAAATGGGTCACAGTGTTGGAATAAAAAGAATATATTCAGTTACAAAAGGAAATAAATGGTTATAAAAAGTCTTTAAGGATATAGAATACAGACAGTCATAGATAAAAATAATAATAAAAATAAGCCACATAAAGATAGAATATACACAGAGATTTTGGATTATGTATATTATTGTGTTCTCTCTGAATTATTGACTGTGAATGAGCTAACTACACAGAGATATTTCATTGTACAGACTGCAAAGGTAAACCAACATATATATTTTAAAGGTTTCTTGACTTCAAAACTTAGGTCTCAAGATTTGTTGTCTTGGAAAAGAGATTCTATTGTTTCCACAGAGGATGAGAACTTGTGGATTATTTCCCAACTAATGTGGTTTGGTGGACCAAGATCCCCCCAAAAGTTACTGTGAACACCCTTCAAAATTACTTCACCAAACAAAAAGCAGGAAGTAGTGGAGAGAACTACATCCAAATTCCCTAAATGATTGTTTATAAAGGTGTTTACATTTAGAGGGGGAATGCTATAGAGACGGGTACTTTGCATTGGTATAGATCTTTGTTTAATGATACAAATTTTAGGTCAGTTTTGTTATTTGTACATTTATGCTTTGATTAAAGTGTTGTGTTTCTGCAGCTCATTTAAAAATATAGTGTATAATTAAGAAATATAGGCTAATTAATAGTCATCTAAAATGATCAAGATTGTCGTCATGTTAGTTAGGTTTTCTAGATATATAAAGATATGTTTCAGTCAGATAGATAATCTTCAAACCTTTTAAAGACTAACAGAATATGGCATGTAAAATGTTTTAAAAACTTAAAACTTTTCATGACACATCGGCTCTTGGCAGCACCAATCTACTTTAAGAGGATGATGGACATCAAAAAGTCTCCTCATGGAGTTTGTTAATCATGAGGGCAAGAAATTGCTCTTGCCTGAACTGCCTGACAGGACTTGCAGAACCCATAGAAAAATGACTACTGAAGTTGTCTGAAGAAGGTGAGATGGTCTTTCAGGGTTCCTGTGTCTTGAACAAGTCTGCCAGACATTCTGCAGGATATAGAAGACTGTGACCGACAAACTACCAGTATACGTGGAACTGTCTTGGAAATTTCCCGCTTCATGGAAAAGTCTGCCAGATACTATGTGCCTGTGGTCTGAAAATGGGATGCCTCAAAGTTACAGAAGAAATTTTCATGACTGTCCAGGCAGCGAGATGTCTCTGTCAATTCTGGAATTTCAGAAGTTGCTTACAATGCACTTCCTGTTTACTTACATAATATATCCTTCTGAAATCTTTGATGTTTTGAAGGAGTTGAAGAATAGGTAGTTACAATTATAGTGTTCCTTAGTTATGATAAAAGAGAAAGTAGATATAAATATTGTAACTATAATTCTTACTTGATAACTGTTTTGTTGTATGCAATAATGCTATGTTAAAGTTAAAACCTTCCTTTCTAATTGGACAGAAATGCGGAGGTAATGTGGGATTCCCTTCTGTATGCTGTTAATCTGTTTTATTGCCATTGGTTAATATAGAAGCTATTTTTGCTCAAAGGCTTAACAGAGTAAAACCCGGGAGAGAGAGAGAGAGAGAGAGAGAGAGAGAGAGAGAGAAAGAGAGAGAGAGAGAGAGAGAGAGAGAGAGGGCAGAGTCAGAGAAAAATTATATAGCCCGAACAGGAGACAAATGCACTGGCAACTTGCCGGTAAGCCACAACCATATGGTGATACACAGATTAATAGAAATGGGATAATTTAAGATATAAAAGTTAGTCAGAAATATACTTAAGCTAATGACCAATCAGTATTGCAAATAATATAGATTCTGTGTGGTTATTTTGAGTCAGGGCAGTTGGGAAATGAACAAGCAGCCTCCAACAACACACATCTTCAGTTCAGACTAACCACAACCAACCTTTCAAAAGAATCTAACAACTCACACATAATTCCCTGGGGAGAAATACTATTTTGAAAAATATGATATTCTTGATCAGACTGTGTTGAACTAGTTAGAAAATTCTTCTCCTGAAGGCCCAAGTTTCACCCCATCACCACCAGCTTGTCAAAAGCCCACAGTCGATCATCCAATAACCCCAGACTATATACAGCTGGATGGCGGAATTGTCCAGCACCACTCACAGAAAAGAGGCTGACAAACTGCTACTCGACTTCTATTAATGTAAACCAAGAGCTGGTCAATGGGAAGAGAAAATATTGGGATGCAGGAAGAAAGGAGAGGGCCGCATGTCAACCACATCTATGACTGTGAAAAGCACTCATTTGACACGTGCATGGGGAGCTCCTCCTTGCAAACTGCTTCCCACGTGTGATCTCGCATGAGCCCTGCTGTGCGAATGAGCCCCAGGTCAAGGAACTCACTGAAAGCTCTGTGCACAGAGTGATACCTATCATAATGACATGTAGGTGTATATGTTATTGACCCTTCTTTTTCACTAGACTGCAACTTCAAACAGAGACTCAGGGATGGCTTGCCAATAATTCAGATTCTCACGAGAGGCTAATGTCCCAGAAGTACTTGTGCATGAACACTGAAATGAACACCATGGTAGCATGAGGTGGGTGGCTGGATGGGAACATGGATAAGTAAGGTGATGGGTGAATGCACAGATGGGTAGATGGGTGGAGAGGCAGTCAAATGGGCAAAAAGTGCCCAACTTTACCCTGACTTATTTGTCTGCCTCTACCTTTTGTTGCTGGGTCTTGAGGCCACTAGTCTCCTCCTCTTGGTCCTTACAGATCACATTCAAATCCTCCAAGTAGTGCTTCATAGGAGGCCAGTCACCTAGTCATCCAGAAGTTTCTTTTGCTCCTGCCTCAGCATGTACAAATTCTCCAGTTGAGTCTGTTCCACTAGGAACCAGCTGGAGATGCTCTGCATAGTAAGATCCTGCCAGCATCCTCCTGCCACCCCTGCGTCCAGGAAGCCCTGTCTCTAGTTAAGAATCTCTTTCACATGTAGGAATACTAGGTCCAAGAGACAAAAGTCCAAAAGATGAATGCTAATGCTGCTTGCTAAGAAGCAGAAAGGCTAGAACTGGAGTTGGGGAGGCTCCATCCAGAGAAAAATGAAGACAAAGATGGCCATTTCCCAACTTTTAGGGTCCATGCCAAGATGGGCACTTACTGATAGAAAACTGTCTCCTTGGTCAGCTCACTAAACTTCTCTGTGGTCTCAGTGTAATCAACTTCCAAGGTCCTTAGTTCTGACATGACCTGTGCATGTTGGAATCCAGATTTTCATAGAAAGGATTTGGCTCGTGGTAAGGCCTAGAAACAGGAGGAAAGAACCTTGTGAACAGAGGCCTCAAAGATCATGAGAACTCATGTTGTATCCTGGTCTACCACAGTCCAGTGAATGCCACATTCTGCATCCTATGTACAGGGACCTCCTGGTGCTTTTAAACTTGTTATCATGGCACTAGATCAGCTGTCTTCAGAGATGGAGGATGCCATGGTTTCATGTGTTCACTGAGTATGCTTAGAGATTCAGTGTAGCTCTCCATGTTACCAGGGTTTATGCTACACGTCTTGCCACACCAAATATTACAATGACATTTCTCCCACTTCAGAACAGCGATTCTAGGTCCCCTGTGACTATTACACAAGATAGTGATAATAACTCCGACAAGGGATGCCAAGGGGTCATGAAGGTGAGTATGTAGGACAAGAGCTATGCTCCTTAAAGTCGGGTTTTCTGATCTCAGCACTAGCATCACCCAGAAATTGGTGAAGGCATATGATCATGTCCCTTACAGACCCCTGGATCCCAGAGTCTCTATGGACACACAAACCTGAAAATTCATGTGCATGGGCGTGCACACTTACAAACAAATAAAAACACAAACACATTAGGCAGAGGAAGCAGAGAGGGGGAGAAAGAAAGACAGACAGAGAAAGAGAGAGAGAGAGGGAGAGAGAGAGAGGGAGAGAGGGAGAGAGAGAAAGAGAGATAGAGAAACATGTTTGCATGCTAAAGAAATTCACAGATCATTACTGTCTAAGAGTATGTGGCACAAAGCTAGAGAGAAACTGTGATGAGTCCCAGGACTTATAGTCATGCCCACAGATGGACACAGTCATGCACACAGATGGACAAAGTGGGAACAGGTCTCTCCAGCTGCTACCAGGAGCTTCCAGTGCACAATCAGCTTTCAGGCAAGTTCAAAGCCTCACACAAACTCACAGCAGCTAGTATCTCACCCAAGCCACCACCTGTCAGGTCCTTCCCAAAAGCTTTCAGGGATCAGGAAAGTGCACATTACTATCTCAATCCCTTAGTTGTGTGACTCAGAACACAGGCTCTGGTTTTCATTTAGAGAAAGAAGACTAGCTAGAGTCACCATCTCCGTCCCCCCAAGTTTTAGGTCTGCTTCTCCTGAGAAGAATTTAAGACATGGGTCACACTGGAGGTCCAGTACCTGAGAACACAAAACCTTAAAGGAAAAAAGGTGAGGGGGACATTGCTGAAAGTCCCATGAAGACTGAAACAATGAGTACCTATTCTCCATGGTATCTTCACCTAGGAAGGCTGGGCAATCCAGCAGTGCATTTCTTTGGCTGGTGATCAGCTGCAGTTCTGAACAAGGAAGTTTGCCATTTAATCTGCAGGGTCCTCAGACTACCAGGTGTTCCTGTTCCTGTGCTGAGAAGATCAAATCAGACTGGTGAGTATGAGCCATCCCTGGGTGGATGGTCAGGGAAGGGAGCACAGGGCCCCTCTAGCTCAAGCTGCAGGGACTTCTTTGTTCCACACGACCCTGCCTCCCCCAAGCCTGCCCTATTGTCTGCAAGGTCCTTGTCCCAGGATCAGTTCCTGCTGCTGCACTGAGGTGATACATCCAGAGTGTCAGTCACACCATAGATTGAACCAAGATACCAAGACTCTCCTGGCTGCATTTGAAGGAAGAGATGGGCAGGCGCCAATGCAAGAATTCCTCCAACAACCTGAAAGGCAACATGACAACACCAGAATCCAGGGATCATGCAACAAGAAGACTTCAACACCCTATACCAGAAGTAGAAGAAATCGACTTTACATGTAACATTATGAAAATAATAGAGGACCTTAAATAGGATGTGAAAAACTGCTTTAAAGAAATGGAAAAGACGAACACAAATGTAGAAGAAATGAATAAATCTCTAAAAGATATCCAAGAAAACCAAGAAAAAGCAATCAAACATGTAATGGAAACAGTTCAAGAATTGAAAAGTGAAATGGAGGCAATGAAGAAAACACAAACTGAGTGAAGGCTGGATATAGAAAATATGAATAAACAAACAAGAACTACAGAGACAAGTATAAACAACAGAATATGAGATAGAAGAAAGATCTCAGACACTGAAGATATAGAGGAAATAAACTCATTGATTAAAGAACACAACAAATCCAATAAATTCTTAACACAAAACATCCAGGAAATATGAGAAACCAAGAAATGACCAAACCTAAGAATAACAGGGGTAGAAAAGGAGAAGAATTACAACTCATAGACCCGGAAAATATATTCAAGAAAATTATAGAAGAAAACTTTTCCTACCTAAAGAAGAATATTCCTATGAAGGTACAAGAAGCATACAGAACACCAAATAGACTAGATCAAAAACAAACATCAACTCACCATATAATAATCAAAACATAAAACATACAGAATAACGAAAGAATATTAAGAGCTCCAAGGGAAAAATGTCAAGGAGCATATAAAGGTAAACCAATCAGAATTACACCTAGTTCTCTGTGGAAACCACGAAAGCCAGAAGACCTTGGATAGATGTGCTGCAGACACTAAGAGACCTTGGATGCAAGCCCAGACAACTATACACAGCAAAGCTTGCATTCACCATCGATGGAGAAAACAAGATGTTCCAGGACAAAAACAGATTTAAACAATATGTAGCCACAAACTCAGCCTTACAAAATACTAGAAGGTAAATCACAAACCAAGGAGGCTAATAACACCCATAATAACATAAGCATCTGACAACCCTCCACCAGCACAACTAAAAGAAGGGAAACACATAAATACTACAACCTGAAAAAATAATTGGAGTTAACAACCAGTGGTCATTAATATCACTTTATATCAATGGACTCAATTCATATATAAGAAGGCACAGGTTAAGAGAATGAATATGAAAACAGGATCCAACATTCTGCTGTTTACAAGAAACACACCTCAACCTCAAAACCAGACACTACCTCAGAGTAAAGGGTTGGGAAAAGGTTTTCCAACCAAATGGACCAAAGAAACAAGTAGGTGTGGCTATACTAATATCTAACAAAATTGATTTCAAACTAAAATCAATCAGAAGAGATGGAGAAGGACATTTTAGACTCATCACAAGAACAATTTATCATGAGGATGTCTCAATAATGAATATCTATGCCCCTAATATAAAAGAACCAACATATGTAAAAGAAACATTACTAGAACTCAAAGCATACATCAAAGCACACACTCTAAAAATAGGAGATTTCAACAATCCTCTCTCACCAATGGACAGGGCAACCAGACACAAACTAACAGAGAAATAAGAGAACTAACAGATGTAATGAACCAAATGGACTTAACAGACATCTATAGAACATTCCACCCAGACAGAAAAGAATATACATTCTCTCAGCATCTCATGGAACCTTCTCAAAAATTGGTCAAATAATTGGTAACAAAGCAAACATCCATAGATACAAAGAAATTGTACACCAGGCAGTGGTGGCGCACACCTTTAATCCCAGCACTTGGGAGGCAGAGGCAGGCGGATCTCTGTGAGTTCGAGACCAGCCTGGTCTACAAGAGCTAGTTCTAGGACAGGCTGCAAAACCACAGAGAAACCCTGTCTCGAAAAACCAAAAAAAAAGAAAAAAAAAAAAACCAAAAAAAACCCCAAAGAAATAGTAATAACCATTGTGTGCTATCAGATCACCATGGAATAAAATTAGAATTCAACAACAATTCTAACCCCAAAAAGCCTACAAACTTATGGAAACTGAACAGTCAACTACTGAACCACCTCTCGGTCAAGGAAGAAATTAAGGTCTTCCTTGAATTCAATGAAAATAAAGGCCGGGCTCATTGGGGCCACCAGGAATCCCTGCATAGGTGCTGAGAAGTCCCATCTGGATGGGTGAGTGTGTGCTATCCTGGGGCGCACTGTCCAGGTAGAGAGCACAAACGCCCCCCCCCCCAGCTCCTGCTGCAAGGCTTTCTTTCCTACACACCCGCCCCCCACCCCCACCCCCAAGCCTGCCTTGTCTGCAAGGTCCTTAGCTGTGGAACAGTTTCCTGCCCTTTCACTAAGGCTACCAACCCAGAGCAGTGAGGGCCTGACTAGAGGGCAGGCCTCATGGTCCCCGCCAGGGAAAGCGGGCCCCCGCTGCTGGGGCTGCAGTCTCTGCTGTGATCTCCTGGACCTGCTCTGCCTGCGCCCTACTTCCCTTTGTCCCTGGCTCATTGGGGCATCCAGGAGTTCCTGTGTAGGTGCCGAGTAGTTTCATCGGGACGGGTGAGTGTGTGCTATCCTGGGGCGGACGGTCCCGGTAGAGAGCACAAACGCCCCTCCCCCAGCTCCTGCTGCAGGGCTTTCTCTCCTACACACCCGCCCCCACCCCCACCCCCAAGCCTGCCTTGTCTGCAAGGTCCTTAGCTGTGGAACAGTTTCCTGCCCTTTCACTAAGGCTACCAGCCCAGACCAGTGAGTGCCTGACTAGAGGGCAGGCCTCAAGGTCCCCACCAGGGGAAGCAGGCCCCTGCTGCTGGGGTTGCAGTCTCTGCTTGTGATCTCCTGGACCTGCTCTCCCTGCCCCCTATTTCCCTTGGTCCCGGGCTCATTGGGGCCACCAGGAATCCCTGCATAGGTGCTGAGAAGTCCCATCTGGATGGGTGAGTGCATGCTATCCTGGGGCGCACTGTCCCGGTAGAGAGCACAAACGCCCCCCCCCCCAGCTCCTGCTGCAAGGCTTTCTTTCCTACACACCCGCCCCCCACCCCCACCCCCAAGCCTGCCTTGTCTGCAAGGTCCTTAGCTGTGGAACAGTTTCCTGCCCTTTCACTAAGGCTACCAACCCAGAGCAGTGAGGGCCTGACTAGAGGGCAGGCCTCAAGGTCCCCGCCAGGGAAAGCGGGCCCCCGCTGCTGGGGCTGCAGTCTCTGCTGTGATCTCCTGGACCTGCTCTGCCTGCGCCCTACTTCCCTTTGTCCCTGGCTCATTGGGGCATCCAGGAGTTCCTGTGTAGGTGCCGAGAAGTTTCATCGGGACGGGTGAGTGTGTGCTATCCTGGGGCGGACGGTCCCGGTAGAGAGCACAAACGCCCCTCCCCCAGCTCCTGCTGCAGGGCTTTCTCTCCTACACACCCGCCCCCACCCCCACCCCCAAGCCTGCCTTGTCTGCAAGGTCCTTAGCTGTGGAACAGTTTCCTGCCCTTTCACTAAGGCTACCAGCCCAGACCAGTGAGTGCCTGACTAGAGGGCAGGCCTCAAGGTCCCCACCAGGGGAAGCAGGCCCCTGCTGCTGGGGTTGCAGTCTCTGCTTGTGATCTCCTGGACCTGCTCTCCCTGCCCCCTATTTCCCTTGGTCCCGGGCTCATTGGGGCCACCAGGAATCCCTGCATAGGTGCTGAGAAGTCCCATCTGGATGGGTGAGTGTGTGCTATCCTGGGGCGCACTGTCCCGGTAGAGAGCACAAACGCCCCCCCCCCCCAGCTCCTGCTGCAAGGCTTTCTTTCCTACACACCCGCCCCCCACCCCCACCCCCAAGCCTGCCTTGTCTGCAAGGTCCTTAGCTGTGGAACAGTTTCCTGCCCTTTCACTAAGGCTACCAGCCCAGAGCAGTGAGTGCCTGACTAGAGGGCAGGCCTCAAGGTCCCCGCCAGGGAAAGCGGGCCCCTGCTGCTGGGGCTGCAGTCTCTGCTGTGATCTCCTGGACCTGCTCTGCCTGCGCCCTACTTCCCTTTGTCCCTGGCTCATTGTGGCATCCAGGAGTTCCTGTGTAGGTGCCGAGAAGTTTCATCGGGACGGGTGAGTGTGTACTATCCTGGGGTGGACGGTCCCGGTAGAGAGCACAAACGCCCCTACACTAAGGCTACCCAACCAGAGCAGTGAGTGCCTGCCTAGCGGGCAGGCCTCAGCAACCCCCGAAAGGGAGTGCAGGCACCTCCAGCTTGTACTGCAGTGTCGCCTGTGTTCTACTCGACCCCGCCCGACCCCTTGCATTCGGCCTTCTTTACGCGGGTCATTGGAATACCACGCATCCATGTTTTGGTGTTGAGGAGTTCATCTGGAAGGGAACGGTTCCTGCCCCTACACTGAGGAGATACACCTAGAGAGTTAGTCACAGCAAAGACTGGTCCAAGACATCAGGCCTCTCCTGGCTCCATTTGAAGGAAAAGATGGGCAGGCGCCAATGCAAGAATTCCCCCAACAACTTGAAAGGCAACGTGACATCACCAGGATCCAGGAATACCGAAATGAGAAGTGTACACCCTAATCCAGAAGAATTAGAAGAATTCGACTCAAAAGTGAATTTTATGAAAATAATAGAGGACCTTAAACAGGAGGTGAAAAACTGCCACAACCAATTAGAGATTACAAACAAAAAGGTAGAGGAAATGAATAAATCTCTCAAAGATACCCAAGAAAACCAAGAGAAACAAGAAAAAGTAATCAAACAGGTAAGGGAAACGGTTCAAGACTTGAAGAATGAAGTGGAAGTAATAAAGAAAACACAAACCGAGGGAAGGATGGAGATGGAAAATTTGAATAAACGAACAGGAACTACAGAGACAAGTACCACCAACAGATTACAAGAGATAGAAGAAAGAATCTCAGACACTGAAGATACCATAGAGAAAATAAACACTCTCATCAAAGAAAACAGCATAACCAACAAATTCTCATCACAAAACATTCAGGAAATCTGGGACACAATAAAAAGACCAAACCTAAGAATAATAGGGATAGAAGAAGGAGAAGAAGTACAGCTCAATGGTCCAGAAAATATATTTAATAAAATTATAGAAGAAAACTTTCCCAACCTTAAGAAAGATATTCCTTTGAAGGTCCAAGAAGCATACAGAACACCAAATCGACTGGATCAAAAAAAAACATCTCCTCGTCATATAATAATCAAAACACAAAACATACAGAATAAAGAAAGAATATTAAGAGCTGCAAAGGAAAAAGGTCAAGTTACCTATAAAGGTAAACCTATCAGACTTACACCTGATTTCTCTATGGAAACCATGAAAGCCAGAAGGTCCTGGATAGATATACTGCAGAAACTACGAGACCATGGATGCAAGCCCAGACTACTATACCCAGCCAAGCTTTCATTCACTATAAATGGAGAAAACAAAATTTTCCAGGATAAAAACAAATTTAAACAATACGTAGCCACAAATCCAGCCCTTCAGAAAGTAATTGAAGGAAAATCACAAACCAAGGAGTCCAACAATGCCCACAATAACTCAGACATCTAATGACCCTTCACCAGCACAACTTGAAGAAGGGAAACACACAAACTCTACTACCAAAAGAAGGAAAGAAAGAAAGAAAGGAAAAATGACCGGAGTTAACAACCACTGGTCATTAATATCACTTAATATCAATGGACTCAACTCACCTATAAAGAGGCACAGGCTAAGAGATTGGATACGAAAACAGGATCCAACATTCTGTTGCTTACAAGAAACACACCTCAACCACAAAGACAGACATCTACTCAAAGTAAAGGGCTGGGAAAAGGTTTATCAAGCAAATGGACCTAAGAAACAAGCAGGTGTGGCCATACTAATTTCTAAGAAAGTTGACTTCAAACTAAAATCAATCAAAAGAGATGGAGATGGACATTTTTTACTCATAACAGGAACAATTCACCAGGATGAAGTCTCAATCCTGAATATCTATGCCCCTAATATAAAAGCACCCACTTATGTAAAAGAAACGTTACTAAAACTCAAGGCAGTCATCAAACCACACACACTAATAGTAGGAGATTTCAACACTCCTCTCTCACCAATGGACAGGTCAATCAGACAGAAACCTAACAGAGAAATAAGAGGATTAAGGGAGGTAATGAATCAAATGGACTTAACAGACATCTATAGAACATTCCACTCAAATAAGAAAGAATATACCTTCTTCTCTGCAGCTCATGGAACCTTCTCGAAAATAGACCACATACTCGGTAACAAAGCAAACTTACACAGTTACAAAAAAATATCGGTAACCACCTGTGTCTTATCAGATCACCATGGATTAAAGTTAGAATTCAACAACAATGCTATCCCCAGAAAGCCTATGAACTCATGGAAATTGGACAGTCAACTACTGAACCACACCTGGATCAAGGAAGAAATAAAGAAAGAAATTAAAGTCTTTCTTGAATTCAATGAAAACGAAGACTCAACATACTCAAACCTATGGGACACTATGAAAGCAGTGCTAAGAGGAAAGTTCATAGCATTAAGTGCCCACATAAAGAAAACGGAGAAAGCACACATTGGAGACCTAATAGCCCACCTTAAAGCTTTAGAAAGAAAAGAAGCAGACTCACCTAGGAGAAGTAGAAGACTGGAAATAATCAAATTGAGGGCTGAAATCAACAAAATAGAAACACAGAAAACAATCCAAAGAATCAATGAAACAAAAAGCTGGTTCTTGGAGAAAATCAATAAGATTGATAAACCCCTATCCAAACTAATCAAACGGCGGAGAGAGAATACGCAAATTAACAAAATCAGAAACGAAAAGGGAGACATAACCACAGACACAGACGAAATTCAGAGAATCATTAGATCTTACTACAAAAACCTGTATGCCACAAAATTGGAAAATGTAAAAGAAATGGACACTTTTTTAGATAAGTACCATATACCAAAGTTAAACCAGGACCAGGTGAACAATCTAAATAGACCTGTTAGTCGCGAAGAATTAGAAGTTGTTATAAAAAACCTTCCCACCAAAAAAAGCCCAGGTCCAGACGGCTTTAATGCAGAATTCTACCAGAACTTCCAAGAAGACCTAATACCTATACTCCTTAATGTATTTCACAATATTGAAACAGAGAAGTCATTGCCAAATTCCTTTTATGAAGCTGAAGTTACTCTGATACCAAAACCACACAAAGACACAACCAAGAAAGAGAACTACAGGCCAATCTCACTCATGAACATCGACGCAAAAATACTCAATAAAATACTGGCAAACCGAATCCAAGAACACATTAGAAAAATTATCCATTATGATCAAGTAGGCTTCATCCCAGAGATGCAGGGCTGGTTCAACATACGAAAATCTATCAATGTAATCCATCATATAAATAATCTGAAAGAAAAAAACCATATGATCATTTCATTAGATGCGGAAAAAGCATTTGACAAAATTCAACATCCCTTTATGATAAAGGTCTTAGAGAGATTAGGAATACAAGGGTCGTTCCTAAATATAATAAAAGCAATTTATAGCAAGCCGTCAGCTAACATCAAATTAAATGGAGAGAAACTCAAAGCTATTCCACTAAAATCAGGAACACGACAAGGTTGTCCACTCTCTCCATACCTCTTTAATATAGTGCTTGAAATTCTAGCAATAGCAATAAGACAACATAAGGGGATCAAAGGGATTCAAATCGGAAAGGAAGAAGTTAAACTTTCATTATTTGCAGACGATATGATAGTGTACATAAGCGACCCCAAAAACTCCAGCAAAGAACTCCTTCAGCTGATAAACACCTTTAGTAGCGTTGCAGGATACAAGATCAATTCCAAAAAATCAGTTGCCCTCCTATACACAAAGGATAAGGAAGCAGAGATGGAAATCAGAGAAGCATCACCCTTCACGATAGCCACAAATAGCATAAAATATCTTGGGGTAACCCTAACCAAGGAAGTAAAGGATCTATTTGACAAGAACTTTAAGTCAATGAAGAAAGAAATTGAGGAGGATACCAGAAAATGGAAGGATCTCCCTTGCTCTTGGATAGGGAGGATCAACATAGTAAAAATGGCAATTCTACCAAGGGCAATTTATAGATTCAATGCAATCCCCATTAAAATCCCATCAAAATTCTTCACAGATCTTGAGAGGACAATAATCAACTTTATATGGAGAAACAAAAAACCCAGGATAGCCAAAACAATCTTATATAATAAAGGATCGTCTGGAGGCATTACCATCCCTGACCTCAAACTCTATTACAGAGCCTCAGTATTGAAAACAGCTTGGTATTGGTATAAAAACAGAGAAGTTGATCAATGGAACCGAGTAGAAGACCCTGATTTCAACCCACAAACTTATGAACACCTAATTTTTGATAAAGGAGCTAAAAGTATTCAATGGAAAAAAGAGAGCATCTTCAACAAATGGTGCTGGCAGAACTGGTTGTCAACGTGTAGAAGAATGAAAATAGATCCATATCTATCACCATGCACAAAACTCAAGTCCAAATGGATTAAAGACCTCAATATTAGTCTGAACACACTGAACCTGATAGAAGAAAAAGTTGGAAGTACTCTACAACATATGGGTACAGGAGATCACTTCCTACGTTTATCCCCAGCAGCACAGACATTAAGGGCAACATTGAATAAATGGGACCTCCTGAAACTGAGTAGCTTCTGTAAAGCAAAGGACACTGTCACTAAGACAAAAAGGCAACCCACTGACTGGGAGAAGATCTTCACCAACCCTGCAACAGACAAAGGTCTGATCACCAAAATATATAAAGAACTCAAGAAACTAAACTTTAAAATGCTAATGAACCCAATAAAAAAATGGGGCACTGATCTGAACAGAGAATTCTCAACAGAAGAAATTCAAATGGCCAAAAGACACCTAAGGTCATGCTCAACCTCCTTAGCGATAAGGGAAATGCAAATTAAAACAACTTTGAGATACCATCTTACACCTGTCAGAATGGCTAAAATCAAGAACACCAATGATAGCCTTTGCTGGAGAGGTTGTGGAGAACGAGGCACACTCATTCATTGCTGGTGGGAATGCAAACTTGTGCAACCACTTTGGAAATCAGTGTGGCGATTTCTCAGGAAATTTGGGATCAACCTACCCCAAGATCCAGTAATACCACTATTGGGAATATACCCAAGAGATGCCACATCAAATGACAAAAGTATCTGTTCAACTATGTTCATAGCAGCATTGTTTGTAATAGCCAAAACCTGGAAACAACCTAGATGCCCTTCAATGGAGGAATGGATAAAGAAAGTGTGGAATATATACATATTAGAGTACTACTCAGCAGTAAAAAACAATGACTTCTCGAATTTTGCGTGCAAATGGATGGAAATAGAAAACACTATCCTGAGTGAGGTATCCCAGACCCAAAAAGAGGAACATGGGATGTACTCACTCATAATCGGTTTCTAGCCATAAATAAAAGACATTAAGCATATAATGTGTGATCCTATAGAAGTTAAATAAGAAAGTGAACCCAAAGAAAATCATATAGTCATCCGCATGGAGAGGGGGAAGTAGACAAGATTGCAGGGCAAAAACTGGGAACTTGCGGGTGAGGTGGCATGGGGCAAAGGGGAAATGGGATGAGAAATATGAGAAGGGGAGGATGGGAGGAGCTCGGGGGATTGGGATGGTTGGGATATAGGAAGGATGGATACGGGAGCAGCGAAGTATATATCCTATCTAAGGGAGCCATCTTAGGGCTGGCAAGAGACTTGACTCTAGAGGGGTTCGCAGGTGTCCAGGAATATGTCCCCAGCTGGTACCTTGGGCAACTAAGGAGAGGGAACCTGAAATGACCCTATCCTATACTGATGAATTTCTTGCATATCACCTTAGAACCTTCATCTGGCGATGGATCGAGGTAGAGACAGATTCTCAATTTGGAGCAACGGTCTGAGCTCTTAAGGTCCAAATGAGGAGCAGAAGGAGGGAGAACAAGAGCAAAAAATCAGGACCACGAGGGATGCACCCACCCACTGTGACAGTGGAACTGATTTATTAGGAGCCCACCAAGGCCAGCTGGTCTGGGACTGAATAAGCATGGGTTGATTCCGGACTCTCTGAACATGGCGGTCAATGAAGACTGATGAGAAGCCAAGGACAATGGCACTAGGTTTCAATCCTAATACATGAACTGGCTTTGTGGGAGCTTAGCCTGTTTAGAAGCTCACCTTCCTGGACGTAGATAGAAGACCTTCGTCTTCCCGCAGGGCAGAGAATTTGGACTGCTCTTCAGTATCGAGAGGGAGGGGGAATGGTGTGGGGGGAGGAGAAGAGGAGTGGGGATAGGGGGAGGGGAGTGGGGGGAGGGGGCAATATTTGGGAGGAGGGGAGGGAAATGGGAAACGGGGAGCAGGTGGAAATTTTAATTAAAAAAGAATAAAAAAATAAATAAAAGAAAAAAAAAAAAAAAAAAAAAAAAAAAAAAAAAAAAAAAAAAGAAAATAAAGACAAAACATATCCAAACCTATGGGACACTATGAGAGCAGTGCTAGTAGGATAGTTCATAGCACTAAGTGCCCACATAAAGAAAGCGGAGAAATATTTTGTCTGCGAGGTCCCTGGCCAGCAAGGGGCCCTGACCCTGTACCAGAAGATCCATTGGTTGGGTGAGTATGTTCCTGACTGGAGGCAGAAGCCCCAGAAAGGGAGGAGAGACATTTCCCAACCCTTTAAACTTTCTCTTCATTCTTCAGGGGTTTCTCTCCCTGGCTACTGCCTCTCTCTTCCTATCCTGTCCTAGCTTGCGCCCAAGCACTCCTTCCCTTCTTTGGGGTCACAAGATCCCCCAGCTCCACCTTTTTTGGGTCTGGGACGGGGTGGTGAGTGCAACCAGGCGGGAGTGACTTTATCTCACTAAATCTGTAGGCAGCAAGCCAGTCCTTTTGTCTGCGAGGTCCCTGGCCAGCAAGGGGTCCTGAACCTGTACCAGAAGATCCATCGGAGGGCTCCCTGGACAGCAAGGGGCCCTGATCCTGTACCAGAAGATTCATCAGAGAGCATTTGAAGGAAGAGATAGGAAGGTGCCAATGCAAGAATTCCTCCAACAATCTGAAAAACAACACGATTAACACCAGAACCCAGCGAACATACAACAGGAAGACTTGAACACCCTAATCCAGAAGTAGAAATAATAGACATTATGAAAGTGATAGAGTCCTATAAACAGGATGTGAAAAACGCCCTTAAAAATGGGTGAGAAGAATAACAAAAAGTTTCAAGAAATGAATAAATCCATAAAAGATACCCTAGGAAACCCAAGAAAAAACAATCAAACAGATAATGGAAACAGTTCATGACTTGAAAATTGAAATAGAGCCAATGAAGAAAAAACAAACCTAAACCAAGACCAGGTGAACGATCTAAATAGACCTGTTAGTCGTGAAGAATTAGAAACAGTTATCAAAAATCTCCCTTCCAAAAAAAGCCCAGGGCCAGATGGTTTCAATGCAGAATTCTACCAGAACTTCCAAGAAGAGCTAATACCTATACTTCTTAAGGTATTTCACAATATAGAAACAGAAGAGTCATTGCCAAATTCCTTTTATGAAGCTACAGTTACCCTGATACCAAAACCACACAAAGACCCAACCAAGAAAGAGAATTACAGGCCTATCTCACTCATGAACATCGACGCAAAAATTCTCAATAAAATACTGGCAAACCGAATCCAAGAACACATTAGAAAAGTTATCCATTATGATCAAGTAGGCTTCATTCCAGAGATGCAGGGCTGGTTCAACATACGCAAATCTATCAATGTAATCAACCATATAAATAAACTGAAAGAAAAAAACCATATGATCATTTCATTAGATGCTGAAAAAGCATTCGACAAAATTCAACACTCCTTTATGATAAAGGTCTTGGAGAGATTAGGGATACAAGGGGCATACCTAAATATAATAAAAGCTATTTACAGCAAGCCGACAGCTAACATTAAATTAAATGGAGAAAAACTCAAAGCCATCCCACTAAAATCAGGAACACGACAAGGATGTCCACTCTCTCCATACCTCTTCAAATTTGTGCTTGAAGTTCTAGCAATAGCAATAAGACAACATAAGGGGATCAAGGGGATCCATATTGGAAAGGAAGAAGTTAAGCTTTCATTATTTGCAGATGATATGATAGTATACATAACCGACCCCAAAAACTCTACCAAAGAACTCCTACAGCTGATAAACACCTTTGGTAATGTGGCAGGATACAAAATCAACTCCAAAAAATCAGTTGCCTTCCTATACACTAAGGATAAGGTAGCAGAGAGGGAAATCAGAGAAGCATCACCTTTCACGATAGCCACAAATAGCATAAAATACCTTGGGGTAACTCTGACCAAGGAAGTGAAAGATCTATTTGGCAAGAACTTTAAGTCTTTGAAGAAAGAAATTGAAGAGGACACCAGAAAATGGAAGGACCTCCCTTGCTCTTGGATTGGGAGGATCCCAACATAGTAAAAATGGCAATTCTACCAAAAGCAATCTATAGATTCAACGCAATCCCCATCAAAATCCCATCAAAATTCTTCACAGATCTGGAGAAGACAATAATCAACTTTATATGGAAAAACAAAAAACCCAGGATAGCCAAAACAATCTTATACAATAAAGGATTGTCTGGAGGCATTACCATCCCTGACTTCAAACTCTATTACAGAGCTACAGTACTGAAAACGGCTTGGTACTGGCATAAAAACAGAGAAGTCGACCAATGGAATAGAATAGAAGACCCTGACTTTAGCCCACAAACCTATGAACACCTGATTTTCGATAAAGGAGCTAAAAGTATACAATGGAAAAAAGAGAGCATCTTCAACAAATTGTGCTGGCAAAACTGGAAGTCAATCTGTAGAAGAATGAAAATAGATCCATATATATCACCATGCACAAAACTCAAGTCCAAATGGATTAAAGACCTCAATATCAGTCCAAACACACTGAATCTGATAGAAGAGAAAGTGGGAAGTACTCTACAACACATGGGCACAGGAGAACACTTCCTATGTACAACCCCAGCAGCACAAACACTAAGGACATCATTGAATAAATGGGACCTCCTGAGACTGAGAAGCTTCTGTAAAGCAAAGGACACTGTCACTAAGACAGAAAGGCAACCCACTGACTGGGAGAAGATCTTCACCAACCCCGCAACTGACAAAGGTCTGATATCCAAAATATACAAAGAACTCAAGAAATTAGACTGTAAAAGGTTAATCAATCCAATTATAAAATGGGGCACTGAGCTGAACAGAGACTTTTCAACAGCAGAAGTTCAAATGGCCAAAAGTCACTTAAGATCATGCTCAACTTCCTTAGCAATCAGGGAAATGCAAATCAAGACAACATTAAGATACCATCTTACACCGGTCAGAATGGCTAAAATCAAAAACACCAATGATAGCCTCTGCTGGAGAGGTTGTGGAGAAAGGGGCACTCTCATCCATTGCTGGTGGGAATGCAAACTTGTGCAACCACTTTGGAAAGCAGTGTGGCGGTTTCTCAGGAAAGTCGGGTTCAACCTACCTCTTGACCCAGCAATACCACTATTGGGAATATACCCAAGAGATGCCCAAACATACAACAAAAGTATATGCTCAACTATGTTCATAGCAGCATTGTTTGTAATTGCCAGAACCTGGAAACAACCTAGATGTCCTTCAATGGAAGAATGGATGAAGAAAGTATGGAATATATACATATTAGAGTACTACTCAGCAGTAAAAAACAATGACTTCTTGAATTTTGCATACAAATGGACGGAAATTGAAAACACTATCCTGAGTGAGGTAAGCCAGACCCAAAAAGAGGAACATGGGATGTACTCACTCATATTTGGTTTCTAGCCATAAATAAAGGACATTGAGACTATAATTCGTGACTCTAGAGAAGCTAAATAAGAAGGTGAACCCAAAGAAAAACATATAAGCATCCCCCTGAATATTAACCTTCATCAGGCGATGAAAGAAGACAGAGACAGAGACCAACATTGGAGCACTGGACTGAAGTCCCACGATCCAAAGGACGAGCAGAAGGAGAGTGAGCACGAGCAAGGAACTCAGGACGGCGAGGGGTGCACCCACACACTGAGGCAATGGGGATGAGCTATCGGGAACTCACCAAGGCCAGCTGGCCGGGGACTGAAAAAGCATGGGACAAAACCGGTCTCGCTGAACATAATGGACAATGAGGACTACTGAGAACTGAAGAACAATGGCAATGGGTTCTTGATCCTATTGCATGTAATGGCTTTGTGGGAGCCCAGGTAGTTTGGATGCTCACCTTAATAGACCTGGATGGAGGTGGGTGGTCCTTGTACCTCCCACAGGGCAGAGAAACCTGCTTGCTCTTTGGGCTGAGGAGGAAGGAAGACTTGATTGGGGGAGGGGGAGGGAATGGGAGGTGGTGGCGGGGAAGAGGCAGAAATCTTTAATAATTAAATTAATTAATTAATAAAAAAAATAAAATAAACTTAATAATAAAAAAAAAAAAAAGAAAAAACAAACCAAGGACTGGCTGGATATGGAAAATCTAGGTAAATGAACAGAGACTACAGAGACAATCTTAACCAACAGAATACAAGAGATAGAAGAAAGAATCTCAGATGCTGAAGACACCATAGAGAAAATAAACACAGTGATGAAAGAAAACAGCAAATCCAACTAATTCTCATCACAAAACATCCAGGTAATCTGGGACACAATAAAAAGACCAAACTTAAGAATAATAAGGGTAGAAGAAAGAGAAGAATTACAGTTCAAAGGCCCAGAAAATATATTCAACAAAATTGTAGTAGAAAACTTTGCCAACCTAAAGAAGGATATTCCTATGAAGATTCAAGAAGCATACAGAACACTAAATAGACTGGATCAAAAAAAATACCCTCACCATATAATAATCAAAACATAAAACATACAGAATAAAGAAACAATATTAAGAGCTGCAAGGAAAAAAGGTAAAGAAACATATAAAGGTAAACCGATCAGAATTACACCTGACTTCTCCATGGAAACCATGAAAGCCAGAAGGTTTGGATAGATGTGCTGCAGGCACTAGAGACCTTGGATGCAAGCCTAGACTACTATACACAGCAAAGCTTACATTCACCATCGATGGAGAAAACAAGATATTCCAGGACAAAAACAAATTTAAACAATATGTAGCCATAAATCCAGCCTTACAGAAAGTAATAGAAGGAAAATCACAACCCAAGGAATCCAACAATGTCCACAATAACACAGACGTCTAGCAACCTTTCACCAGCGCAACTCAAAGAAGGGAAACACACAAACTCTACCACCAAAAATAAATAAATAAATAAATAAATAAATAAATAAATAAATAAATAACTGGAGTTAACAACCAATGGTCATTAATATCAAATAATATCAATGGACTTAATCCACCTATAAAAAGGCACAGGCTAGGTGCTGGAGAGATAGCTCAGAGGTTAAGAGCATTGCATGCTCTTCTAAAGGTCCTGAGTTCAATTCACAGAAACCATATGGTGGCTCATAACCATCTGTAATGGGGTCTGGAGCCCTCTTCAGGCCTGCAGGCATACACACAGAAAGAATATTGTATACATAATAAATAAATATTTTTTAAAAATGGTACAGGCTAAGAGACTGGATCTGAAAACAGGATCCAACTTTCTGCTACTTACAAGAAACACACCTCAACCCCAAAGACAGACATCTACTCAGAGTAAAGGGTTGGGAAAAGGTTTTCAATCAAACAGACATAAGAAACAAGTAGGTGTGGCTATATAAATTTCTAACAAAATTGACTTCAAACTAAAATCAATCAGAAGAGATGGAGATGGACATTTTATATTCAAAGAAGGAACAATTCATCAGGATGAAGTCTCAATCCACAATATTTATGCCCCTAATATAAAAGCACCCACTTATGTCAAAGAAACATTACTAGAACTCAAGGCAGACATCAAACCACACACACTAATAGTAGGAGACTTCAATACTCCTCTCTCACCAATGGACAGATCAATCAGACAGAAACCTAACAGAGAAATAAGATAATTAATGGATGTAATGAACCAAATGGACTTAACAGACATCTATAGAACATTCCACCCAAATAGGAAAGAACATACCTTCTTCTCGGCATCTCATGGAACCTTCTCAAAAATTGACAACGTATTTGGTAACAAAGCAAACTTCACAGATACAAAAAATATTAGTAACCACCTGTTTCTTATCGGATCAGCATGGAATAAAGTTAGAATTGAACAATAATTCTACCCCCAGAAAGCCTACCACCTCGTGGAAAATGAACACTCAACTACTGAACCACCCCTGGGTCAAGGAAGAAATAAAGAAAGAAATTAAAGTCTTCCTTGAATTCAACAAAAATAAAGGCACAACATACTCAAATATATGGGACACTATTAAAGCAGTGCTAATAGGGAACTTCATAGCTCTATGTGTCGACATTAAAAAAAAATGAAGAAAGCTCACATTAGAAACCTAACAGAACAGCTGACAGCTCTAGAAAAAGAAAGCAGACTCACCCAAGAGGAGTAAAAGACTAGAAATAATCAAACTGAGGGCTAAAATCAACAAAATAGAAACACAGAAAACAATCCAAAGAATCAATGAAACAAAGAGCTGGTTCTTTGAGAAAGTAAAAAAGATTGAGAAACCTTTATCCATACTAATCAAAAGGCAGAGAGAGAACATGCAAATTAACAAGATCAGAAATGAAAAGGGGGACATAACAATAGACACTGAGGAAATTCAGAGAATCATTAGGTCTTACTACAAAAGCTTATATGCCACGAAGTTAGAAAATGTAAAAGAAATCAACTTGTTTTTAGCTAAGTACTATTTACCAAAATAAATTAAGACCAGGTGAACAATTTAAATAGACCTATAAGTTGTGAGGAAATGGAAGCTGTCATAAAAAAAAAAACAACTTCAAACCTTAAAAAGCCCAGTACCAGTGGTTTTAATGCAGTATTTTATCAGAACTTCCAAGAAGAGCTGATACCTATACTCCTTAATGTGTTTCACATAATAGAAACAGAAGGGTCATTGCCAAATTCTTTTTATGAAGCTACAGTCACCCTGACTCCAAAACCAACAAAGACCCAACCAAGAAAGAGAATTAAAGACCAGTCTCACTCCTAAAGACTGATGCAAGAATTCTCAATAAAATTCTGACAAACAGAATCCTAGAACATATTAAAAAATTACCCATTACGATCAAGTAGGCTTCATCAGAAAGATGCAGGGCTGGTCCAACATATGAAAATCTATCAATGTAATGCATCATATAAATAAACTGAAAGAAAAAACCATATGATCATTTCACTAGATGCGGAAAAAGCATTTGACAAAATTCAACACCCCTTTATGATAAAGGTTTCGGTAAGGTTATGGATACAAGGATCATACCTAAATATAATAAATGAAATATATAGCAAGACAACAGCTAATATCAAATTAAATGGAGAGAAACTAAAGCCATTCCACTAAAATCAGGAACAAGACAAGGCTGTCCACTCTCACCATATCTTCAATATTGTGCTTGAAGTTCTAGTAATAGCAATAAGACAACAAAGGAGATAAAGGGAATTCTAATCGGAAAGAAAGAAGTCAAACTTTCGTTATTTGCAGGTGATATGAGAGTGTATATTAGTGACCCCAAAACCTCTACCAAAGAACTCCTAAAGCTGATAAATATCTTCAGTGATGTGGCAGGTTACAAGATCAACTCAAAAAAATCAGTAGCCCTCTAATACACAAAGGATAGAGAAGCAGAGAGGGAAATCAGAGAAACTTCACCTTTTACGATAGCCACAAATAGCATAAAGTACTGTGGGGTATCTCTAACCAAAGAAGTGAAAGATCTATTTGACAAAAACTTTAAGGCATTGAAAAAAGCAATTGAAGATGACACCAGAGCATGGAAGGATCTCCCATGCTCTCAGATGGGTAGGATCAACATAGTAAAAATGGCAGTTCTACCAAAGGCGATCTATAAATTCTACACAATCCCCATTAAAACCCAACAAAATTCTTCACAGACCTTGAGAGAACAATAATCAACTTTATATGGAAAAACAAAAAACCCAGGATAGCCAAAACAATCCTATACAATAAAAGTACTTCCGGAGGCATTACCATCCATGACTTCAAATTCTATTACAAAGATACAATAATGAAAACAGCTTGGTATTGGCAAAAAACAGAGATCTTGACCAATGAAATCAAATCGAAGACCCAGCTATTAACCCACAAACATAATGAATACCTGATTTTCGACAAAGGAGCTAAAATTATACAATGAAAGAAAGAAAGCATCTTTAACAAATGGTGCTGGCATAACTTGATGTCAACCTGTAGAAGAATGAAAATAGATCCATATCTATCACCATGAACAAAACTCAAGTCCAAATGGATTAAAGACCTCAATATCAATCTGAACACACTGAACCTGATAGAAGAGAAAGTGGAAAGTAGCATGTACTACATGGACACAGGAGACCACTTCCTACGTATAAACCCAGTGGCACATACAATAAAGGCAACAATGGATAAATGGGACCTCCTAAAACTGAGAAGCGTCTATAATGCACAGGACACTGTCATTAACACAAAAAGGCAACCTTGAATGGGAGAAGATCTTCTCCAACCCCACATCAGACAAAGGTCTGATCTCCAAAATATATAAAGAACTCAAGAACTAGACATTAAAACTATAATTAACCCAATTAAAAAATGGGGTATTGAACTGAACAGAGAATTCTCAACAAAAGAAGTTCAAATGGCCAAAAGACACTTAAGGTCATGCTCAACCTCCTTAGCGATCAGGGAAATGCAAAGCAAAACAACTTTGAGATACTATCTTATACCTGTCAGAATAGCTAAAACTAAAAACACCTATGATAGCCTATGCTGGAGAGGATGTGGAGTAATGGGAACACTCACCCATTTTTGGCGGGAACGCAAACTTGTATAACCACTTTGGAAATCAGTGTGGCAGTTTCTCAGGAAATTTGGAGTCAACCTACTTCAAGATCCAGCAGTTGCACTCTTGGGAATATACCCGAGAGATGCCCGATCATACTACAAAAGCATTTGTTCAACTCTGTTCATAGCAGCACTATTTGTAATAGCCAGAACCTGGAAACAACCTAGGCGCCCCTCTATAGTAGAATGGATAAAGAAGGTGTGGCACATATTCACTTTAGAGTTCTACTCAGTGGTAAAAAACAATGACATATTGAATTTTAATGGTTGGAAATTGAAAACATTTTACTGAGTGAGATAACCCAGACTCAAAAGGAGAATTATGGTATGTACTCACTCATAAGTGGATTCTAGCCATAAACAAAGGACATTGAGCCTATATTTCATGATCCTAGAAAGCTAAATAAGAAGGTGAACCCAAAGAAAAACATCCATTTATCCTCCTGGATACTGGAAGCAGACAAGCTCCCCGTGCAAAAGTTGGGAGCATGGAGGTGGGGTGAGGGAAAGGGAGAGGGGGAGAAAGAAGGGAGAAAGAAGGATTGGGGAGAGCTTGGAGGAGTAGGATGGTTAGATGGAGGAAGGGCAGATATAGTAGCAGGGAAGAAGATATCTTCATCAAGGGAGTCATTTTAGGGTGGGCAAGAGACTTGGCTCTAGAGGGGATCCCAGGTGTCCACGGGGATGTCCCCAGCTAGGTCCTTGGGCAGCTGAGGAGAGGGTTCCTGAACTGGCCTTGTCCCATAGTCACACTGATGAATATCTCGAATATCACCATAGAACCTTCATCCCGCAATGTGTGAAGATAGAAACAGAGACCCACATCAGAGCACTGAACTGTGCTCCAAAGGTCCAGTTGATGAACAGAAGGTGGGAGAAGAAGAGCAAGGAAGTCAGGACCGCGAGGGGTTGGTCCACCCACTGAGACAGTGTGCCTGATCTAATGGGAGCTCACCAAATTCAGCTGGACTGGGACTGAAAGAGCATGTACCCAACCGGACTCTATGAATGTGGCTCACAATGGGGGTGGACTGAGAAGCCATTGATAATGGCACTGGGACTTGTTTCTACTGCATGTACTGGCTTTTTGGGACCCTGGTCTATTTGGATGCACACCTTTCTAAGCCTCCATGTAGGGGGGGGGGTCTTGCACTTCCCTCAGGGCAGGGTACCCTACCCTCTCTTAAGACTGGAGGGGGAGGGAGGAGAGTGAGTGGAGGAGCATGAGAGGAACGGGAGGAGGGGAGGAAGTAGAAATTTTTGAATGGAAAAATAAAAAAAGAAAAGAAATCAAAATATCATTTGCAGTATTTTTCAAAGAAAACTTTAACAGATACCAAAGAGATGCAACTGAAATTAACATGAAATGACATGACCATTGTGTTTCAGTATGAATGATAGGATACTTTAGCTAGATCCACTTCGGGAATTAAAACAGAATCATCATAGCATTAACTCCAGTCAACGAAATGCAAGGGAATGAATGCACCCAAAACTTAAGAAGCCACGTGCTTAATGCAGTCTGTAAATCCCCAAGAAAAGAAGGTGTACAAAATGACACCGATTTATATCAGAGTCATCCCAGCTCATAGGAATGCCTCTACAGACAATGACCTTACAAATGCTGGAGCACTTCTCCAGACCCTGAAAATGGAATGGTTTAAAAACATGAATGAGCAACTTCTGGAGATAAATGGGGATGATAAGGGAGTGACGGTAGTAAGCAAAAAGAAAAATAAATAAATAAATAAATAAATAAATAAATAAATAAATGACACATCATTTTGGCAATGAACTCTCAAAACAGCTTCATTATGGAGTAGAAAAGCAAAGACCGAACACCAAATCCAATTTTCATTGTGAATTCCTGAATTCACAGTAGGGTCTAGAAACTTAATGTGACCCAATCTTTCAGAGGCAAGATGTGGTGGGAATGGGGTAGACAGTTTCTCAACTAGAAGAACACAGGGTTTTCTACATCGTTTCATGCATCCTGCGAGTTCTATTTACCAAAAGCAGCGCCTAGCTGGGTATGCACTAGGGCCCCAGCTGAGGATCTGAATGCAGCTTTCTGAGCACTGGTGACACCCCCTCCCCCAGAGAAAGCGTGGGAAAATGCCCTAAGACTGCCAGGGCACGCAGTGCTTACCTGACTGATCCACTGTACCAGGGAGCTCTTTCCTGCGATGTCCCCGCCGAGCACCTGTGCATCAGAGGAAAGTCCAAGCAGGAGCCACTGAAGCTGGTAGCAGGAGAAGGCGGATACCTGGAGGATGGGATTAGTGGCCTCACCACTCACCCCTGGCCACGGATGATAGGAAGAAGGGTCCACCACCCGCGTTGCTCTCGCCTGACCCGGGTTCTGCATCTCGCGCGTGGCCGCGGGCAACCGAGGCAGAGAGGCCATTGGGCGCTACCTCTCCTCAGATGCCCAGACTTCCCTCAACTACGTTGAGCCCTCACCGGTCGGCTCCCCGGGCTCACCAGAGGCCAAGTCCCTGCAGCTCCGCGCCTTGGCGGTGACCGACGATTGGCAGCATCTTCTTGGAGGTGGCAGGGGAGAGGTCGAGGCTTGGCCATGTTGAAGGAGCCCAGAAGCTTAACAGGGGCCTCCTGGACTCCCCCAGCATACAGACCCGCCCACCCACGCATGCGCTGCCTGTGGACCTTGAGTAGACAGCACCTCCCCCCAGTGAACGCCCCTTCTGGGGGCGGGGCTTCTGAGGAGCTGTTGACAGTTGATCTCTCCTGGGGAAAGAGAGTCAGTTTGAGAATTGGAACCCTTTTGGTCAACCATGTCCCTATACTGGCAGCAGAAATTGAACCGAGTGAATTACATACATTTTTTTAAAAAACAAAAAGGTTGAGAGGGTTGGCGTGGGTGAATATGGCCCAAATATGTTATATGCATATATGAAAGTTTCAGAGAATTATATGAACACTTCCCCCTCTCTGTGCTGGGACTACAGGATTAAACCTGTGAAAATCTTGTATTTGCTGCCACAGCCTACATGAGTTCATGTGTACATCAGTCCTTCTGTGCCTGGAAGTCACTGTTTCCTTGGAGTCATCCATCAGTCGGGCTCTTATAGGTTTTCTGCCTCCTCTCTTCATACTTCCCTGAGCCTTGCGGGGAGGGGTTCAATCAAAACATCCCATTTAGGAACCAATGCTCCAATGTCTGTCACTTTCTACACATTGTGTACTCGGGGATTTCCCATCTACTTGAAGAAGAAGCTTCTCTGATGTGGATTGGGCAAGGTGCCATTAAGAGACATTTTATTGCTATGTTCCTTTATCAGAATATTAATAGTAGGTATCCCCTAAGACTGTAACATATCAGTTTGGGGTTCCAAGCCACTTTGTCAGTGTAGGTCTGAGCTTTATCTCATGGAATCACAGAGCGGCTGGTTGCTCCCATAACATTTGTGCATCTATTAAACTAGAATGTCGTGCTGTTGTAAGTCAGAGGTTTGTCGTTTGGTAATATTGCTGATTACCTTTATCTTTTGGTATCAAGCAGAATACTTTCTACCACCATGACGGCTAATCAATAAAGGCAAAATTTCTAATTAGGCACTAATTCAGTTATTCCATATTTAATGATAGAAGTGAATGTTATTTTCGGCAATAGAGCCTTACTATCAGTTTATGGAAAGTAATCATTGGCATTGGAAATTACCTAATATGTTTGGGGATTTCCGTGGGGCATCTTTCGCCAAAAGCTCAGTAAGGTATCACCCATTCCTGGCACTGGAGGTTTTACTTGGTGGTATAAGATGTCCAGTTGTCTACGCTGTTATTTGGTAACTCCATTTGGATTCCTTTAAACATAAATGTGTTTTAGGAATCTTCTACAGTAGTAGGTTTCCACATTGGTTTCTCAAAAGTCCTTTAGTGTTAGTTGTCCTCCCCATAGCCCCTCCTTTACCCTTTTCTCCCCTCTCCTCCCATTTTAATTCTCCTAGTATCCCTGTCTCTCCACAGCAACATATTCTATCTTTTATTCCTTCAGGGACTCTCTCCTTCCCCCAGTCCTTTACTTGGTATCCAACCTCTGTGGTTATTTGGAAAATAACACATATATTGAAAGCTTAAAATCTAACATCTACATATGAAAGAAAACATACAATGTCTTTTAGGATGATATTTTCTAGCTTTATTCATTTACCTAAGAATTTTATGATTTTAATAGCTGAATGATATTCCATTGTCTAAATGTATCACATTTCCATTAACCATTCATCAGTTGGTAGACATCTAGGTGTCACCAGTTTCTATCTATGATGAATAGAGCAGCAGTGAACAAAAATCAGCAAGTATTTTCATATTTGGGATATATACTCAAGAATGGCTTAGCTAGATCTTGAAGTAGATAGGTTTCTAGCTTCCTTGGGAACCACAGTGGCTAGAGAAGGTTTACTCTCACCAGCAATAAATAAGTGTCACCTTTTCTCTACATCATTGACAGCACAGGCTTTATCTTATTGATATTGGCCATTCTGGCTGCTATAAGATGAAATCTCAAAGTACTTTTAATTTGCATTTTCCTGGTAGCTAAAGATGCTGAACATGTCTTTAACGGTTTCTCAGCCATTTCTGTTTCATTTTCTTGAGGGTTCTGTGCTTAGTTCTCTATCCCAAGTTTGAATTGAATTATTTGTTTTCTTGATGTTCAGTTTTTAATTTATATATTTTAGATATTAATCATCCATCAGATGACTAATTGATAGAGAGATTTCCCCACTCTATAGGCTACTGCATTGCCCAAATGATAATGTCCTTTACCATATAGAAGTTTCTCAGCTTCATGAGGTTCCATTTAATAATCATTGGTCTTAATGCCTCTGCTTTCAGTGTTCTGTTCAGAAAGTTTTCCTCTGTGCCAATGAGTTCAAGACTATTTCTCCACTTTCTCTTCTGTCAGATTTAGGATATCAGATCTTGTATTTATGTCCTTGATCCATGCAGGCATCCAGTTATACTGGCACCATTTGCTGAAGATACTGTCTTTTTTCCAGTGTATATTATGTATTCAACACAATCGCCATCAAAATTTGAATACAATTCTTCACAGAAATTGAAATAATAGTCTCCAACTTTGTATGAAAACAAAAAAATCAGAATATATATAACATTGTGGATTTATTATTTTTATTAATAATGGCTATTGGTAGAATAGCCATTTTACAGCATTAATCCTACTGATCAATGAGCATGGGAGATTATTGCGTCTTCTGATTTCCTCTTTAATTTTGCCATTAATTGCCAGTTTTGATTATACAAGTCTTTCACTATCTTGGTTAGAGTTATCCCAAATTTTCTGTCTTTGTCTTAGATGATTTTGAAAAGGCTTTGTAATTCTTCAATCTTATTGATTTTCTTCATGCTTCAAGAACCAACACTGTTTATTGTTGATTTTTGTAATTATTTTTGTTGTTTCTAGTTCAGTGATTTAAGTCCTCAGTTTACTTCTTTCCATTTATTCTTTTGGAGTATTAATGAACATTTTTCTAGATATTTTAGATGTGCTGCCAAGATCAAATATGAGAACTCCTTTTTTTCTTTTCAGGTAGGCACTCAGTGCTGTGAACTTGCCCCTTCAAACTCCCTGAAATGTGTTCCATAGGTTTGGATACGGTGTGTTTTCATTTTCATTTAATTTAAAAAATATTTTAATGTTAAGTTGATTTTGGTTTTGACCTATCTTTCATTCTGTACTGAATTTTTCAGTTTTCATGACTTGGTATAGTTTATGCTGTTGTTGATAGCCAGTTAAAAACATGGTGGTCAAATATAATACAGGATTTTATTTCAATTTTTTTAATATTTGTTGAGAGTTTTCCCATGGCCTAGTATGCTATCAATTTTGGAGAATGTTCCATGAGATTCTGAGCATAAAATATATTCTTTCGTGTTTGGATGAAATAATCTGTAGACATCTGCTAGTTCAATTTGATTTATGGCATTATTATTATTATTTTTTTGTGTGTCAGCAGCTCTTTACTGACACTCAGGTGGGCACTATAGCAACAGGCCTGGAGATGCTGCACATGGAGGTGGAGTGCAGGGTGTGACTGCAGTGACAGCTGAGATGTGCACAAGGAGCAGTGGGGGAGGCCAAAGCTGTTGGAGAAGAAAGTCCGGCCTGGGGGCCAGAGGTAATTATCTACACAGGAACCTGGGACTCATGCCTTAAGCCCCTACTCTTGCTGTCTCCTGACTCCAGACCAGGGCTGGGAGTTCTCTGGGATACTTTCTACAGGAGCAAAATACACAGAGATGTTGCTGCCCCTTTGTGATATAGCCAGAGGGTTTCCAATTCTGCATTCCTCTGTCACCCCTGGCTTGGGTAGGGCCAGACAGACAGCTGGGCTCTATTCCTTGTTTCAGCGACAGTAATTTTCCCGGGTGTCCCATCCCACCAGCGCCACTCTCTGACCCAGAGTGAGCACTACAAGCGTTGCTGGCCTAATGGATGGGATGGGGGAGGGGATGGGACAGGGGCTAAAAGAGGGGCTTCTGAGGGCCTTCAAGGCACAGGCACTACACGCATGGTGTTGGTGAAGCCAGAGCCAGGGTGCCGCCCAGTCATCACAATGACCACATCTCCCTTCTTGAAGAAGCCTCAGGCCTTCAAAACATAGGTGGCCAAATTCACACGGAGGTCTACATCCTCAGCCAACGGGTCTGCACTGCATCCTTACACAGCACAAGGAAGATGGGATATATGGCATTATTTAACTCCAGCATTCCCCAGTTTAGTTTTTCTCCATGCTCTCTGGATCTAGCAGAGATCCATCTCTGTCTGTGAGTAGCATGGGCTCCGTAGTGAGTTCCCAGTCAGTCCGAGCTACAGAGGTTATTGGTGTTCTGGGTATGGATAGCACGGCTTGCTCATGGATGCACACTGTAGGATGGAATCAACATCCATAATTTATCCGTGCTATCATAAAGGACACCTCCCCCCATGGTGTCCTTTTCGTTTACTTTGATGTAATACCTGAGATTCCCTCTTCTATGTTTTGTGCTTACTTGGTGAAGCTTATCTTTGAGATTTTGGCTTGACTTCTTAAGTTATACATTTCCAGTTTTATTTCAGTTTGTGTTTTCCTTAGTAATTCTCTTTCTACTTGCATGTCTTGAAGTTTTTCTTCATGTTATTCTACTGTTTGTTATCTTTTCAAATACTTCATTAAAGGATTTTTTCACATCCTCTTTAGGATCCTTCATCAAGTTCATATTATCTATTTCTGATATTATTGTCTTGTGGTTCAGTTGTATTGCATTTTCAGGATCTGTTGAATCAAGGTTACTGGGTTCTGGTGGAGACATATTGTCTTGGCTATTCATGATTATATTTTTGTGGTAGTGTCTCTGGTCAGGATAACTGTGCTTCTATGTGTATTGTCTTTGTTCCATCAGTGTTTTCTTCCCTGGATATGAACTCTCTGGATCTTAGCGATGTATTGTTATTATGGTATGGTAGGGAGTGCTTCTATGGCTAATGTGTGGGAGAAAGAAACAGATGTGGGCTAGAAGAACAGGCTGGGAGAGGCGTCAGTAAGAAGCTAATTGGATCCTTTTCACACGTAGAGGTGGATCTACAGAGTGTTGGGGTGTGGTGGGAAGAGGGGATTCTGCATGCAGGTTGTAAGACTTATATGAAGAGATGGGGATGGAAGGGCTAGGGACCTGGGACTGAGCCAAGAGTTGTAGAGTCCAGTGAATAAATTTGAGAAAGGGGACATGCAAACAGGTTGTTACCAGGCTGAGCTTGAGAACAGAGAGATTGTAGTGGAGGAAAGTGAGGATAGTAAAAATAACCTACTTGAGTCCCTGCCAGTGTGGCCACTGGGGTAGAAAGTGCTTTTATTTATTGGAGGGTGACACTAAGGAAAGGGAATTAACTAGAGGGCATGCTGAGAGGATCTACAGGAATGAGGGAAGCTGGGTCCTCTGCAAGCTTTGTCAGAGTCCCTAGGTAATGGAGGCCAAGAGGAAGGACATGCCTGTGCTACAGGGTTGGGGAGAAACTGGGGAACCTGAAATGTGGGACAGGATAAAGAGTAAGGAAGGACTACCTGCCTCCCAGGACTGTGCGACAACCACATTCCCATCAGGAGAAGAAGGATGGACTACCTGCCTCCCAGGACTGTGTGACAACCACAATCCCATGTGGAGAGGAAGGATGGACTACCTGCCTCCCAGGAATGTGTGACAACCACATTCCCATCTGGAGAGGAAGGATGGACTACCTGCCTCCCAGGAATGTGCGACAACCACATTCCCATCTGGAGAGGAATGAAGGACTACCTGCCTCCCAGGACTGTGCGACAACCACATTCCCATCTGGAGAGTTTCTACTGGCTTTCAACACAAAGAATACGGGTGAGGGATGAAAGGAAATGCAGCAAGGTTCTGCTGAGTCCTCAGTGAATGGAGGAAGAGTGATAGGACAGCCAGGTAGTTTGCTACAGGACAGGGGATGGTACCCGAAGAACTGAAATGGAGAACAAGAAGGACAGTTGATCTGACCTATCTCCTTTCCAAGTCTATGGGTTTCCAGAGAGACAGTGTTTATATGTGTTCATAATTGAGACAAAGAAAAGACAATTGGCTAGAAGTGTGGGAGGGAATGTCCAGAGGAAGAAAGAAATAAGAGTGTGTTGCAAGGCTTTGAATATTCTCCAGGGAATCCACCACTGCTCTCCTCTCAGTAATACATTCTAGATACTATGGGAGTGGGCAAAACGGATGATGCCATCCTGAAGATCAAATGACTTCTGAGAACTTTCCTAAGAGTAGCTGTGTGCGCTTGTGATACCAGGCCAACTCTCTGGAAGGTATGATGCTTGTATAAAAACGTCATATCGGCATTGTCTCGCTATAATGGAAAGACTATCATCATTTTGCAGCTGAAAGCCCAAAGGGATCCAAAAATGCCTGTTCTTGGGTGCCATAGCTCTCAGGGCAAATATTGACCTAAGTATCTGTCACCAAGTAAAGGAGGAGTGGCAAGATGAATTACCTGGAAATTCTATGATAAGGGAATAATACATCAGTAAACACAGTTCCAGATATGCCACACACACAAATACACATATGACCATATAATATATACATATTTATATATGAAAACTTCATGCACATAAATTTATATATATAGAAGAGTGTATATAATTTATGGTAGATTTATATAGAAGAAACATAAGACTCACTCGTGTGTACAAATACCATTCTTGATATCTCAGCACTAGGAACCACTTGATATGACATATTGTTGTTTTATGTGTCTGCGTCCCTCACAGGTCACAGAACCCTTAAGCAGAGATCTTACTTGTTAAAGATGCACCCAGCCGCTGGTAGTCGACCTCAGCTACTGGAGGGTACAAAGAGGACACACTTCCTTGTATGCTGGTTGTGCAGACTTAGGGCAGAAGCACAGCCTTTTCCCCAGAGACTGAGTTGATGACAAGAGGTAGAATTGTTACTGAGAAAGAGCAACACCCTTGTAGCTGTAGTTATCCTGCTAGTCACAACTGTACCCAGGATCTTAGTTTAATTGGAAAGGACAATGAACCCACATAATCCTACTTTATTCATGTTTCTGTGGCTGCAGCTGGATGATGAGTTAAGATTTTAGGGCCACAAAATATTCAGTGGGTATTTCTGAGACAACCAGGTGGACTTCTATTTTTGTCATTTATATCGTAGAAAAAGAATCCTCGATAGTGATGCCCTGACAATCATTTTTTTTCTGTCTTTCTTCATAGGGCTGAGCCATGGCCAGCTGGTGGAACAGCATCCTTCTAGCCTGAGAGTCCAGGAGGGAGCCAGCGCTGCCATCAACTGCACATATGTTGATATTGCCTCATCCTACTTTCCTTGGTATAAACAAGGACATGGAAAGCATCCTAAGCTCATTATAGACAGTGGTTCAAATGTGAAAAGAAAGCAGGATGAAAGACTGATAATTTTATTGGATAAGAAAGCCAACCACTTCTCCATGCACATCACAGACACCCAACCTGGAGACTCTGCCAAATACTTCTATGCTACAAGGGCACACTGCTCCCCAGGCACCTGCAACCTCTCCTCAAATCTGTCACAGTTCCTGAAGCCCCATCAACACCCTGTATCACAGGCCTTCCAGTGCAGCCTGTGTCAGTTGTTGGTTGATCAATCAGTGCCAACTATAATGTAGACATTAAAAACACAAAATAATAAAGTTAGCTTCAAGTCCCTCAATACAATTTAGGATAGTTTATTCTGTGTTTAAAAATCAAAATACAATTTCATCATTCCCTTTTTGTGGTTTCACACACGGTGATTGTCACAGAGAACCGGAACACATTGCGCTGCAGAGAAGAACAGATTGTAGCACACTCACCCACAGATGGGACATCTACATTACACACTTTCCTCGCAAGGACAGAGGAGGAAGGTGGGGTGGAAAGAATGTCAGAGACATAGATGGGGGTGACTACAAGGACACAGTGTTTTCTGGACACAGCAGGGCAGCTACACACATGAACTCACAGAGGTTGAGAGCACAGAGAAGACTTGCAAGGATCAGGACAGACACAGTTCCAGCAAGAAGAAGGAGGGTGGGCATTCCCATGTTTAGTTAAGGAGCTATGGGCAGTTGGTAGCTGCTGGGAGAAGGATTCAGGTTTCTTTATTGGTGAGGCCTCGATTGCATTGACTACGCTCCACTGAAGGTCACACATCCAAGAGAATATGTGCTGTACAGCTTGTAAATTAAAACAAGTTTTTTCTTTTAAAAGTGTGTGTGGGGGGGACAACTGGGTTGGTAGGGAAGAGTAGATGGATCTGGTAGGAGTGTAGGGGGCAGGTGGATATAATCAAAATCTTTTTGTAACATTTCCTAAGAACTAATAAATGAGAAAAAGAAAAATTTTAGGAGCTAGGTGAATGTGTGTGTATGTATGTATATGTATATCAATAGATAAATTTTATGTGTATTCATCATAATAAATATCATAGAATACATATGTTTCAGTAACACTGGCGATTGCAGACATTCACTGTGGACTTGAGACCTGCCACCTTTGCATGAGGTTTCAAGTTTATGCACAATGTGCTGTGCAGATAGCTGTGTGCAGTTTGAAGGAAATCAGCAGAGGGCACTGCCTCTTCAGATGTGGTTAACATCTCATCTAGGCGAGAGTTTCACATGACAGACTGTCACTGTGCAGAAGGAGTTTCTTCTTTGAGAGTGAGAAGCTTCAATAAGGTCCTTTGGAGATTGCCCTGTGAGTTGGGTGAACTCAAGAAGCAACTGTTATTGATGTCTATGAACATGCTTCCTAACACCTGCTCTGTCCTGGTGCTCCTGTTAATGCTCAGTTAGCTACATTTACCCTAAGTGGTGCTGATATCATTCTCTTACAACTGTGGACGTCTTTACCTTCTTCTTCATAAAAAATGATATTTATTTATTTATTTATTAATTTATTTATTTATTTTCAGGGAGGAGCAATGGAGACTCAGTGACCCCGACAGAAGGCCTGGTTATTGTCACAGAGGGGTTGTCTGTGAAGCTGAACTGTACCGATCAGACTACTGATTCAGCCCCTTTCCTTTTCTGGTACATGCAGTATGTCAAAGTCCCTTGGCTCCACAGATGACAAGAGGACAGAGCACCATGTTTTCCATGCCAGTCTCCATGAGAGCAGCAGCTCCTTCCCCACGCAGAAGTCCTCAGTGCAGCTGTGGGACTCTGCCCTGTACTACTGTGCTCTGAGTGACACAGGGAGGGAGACTGCAGGGGAAGCTGCACACAAACCAAGGGGGCTGAGGGCTGAGGGGAGTGGCCCTGTGAGGGAGGGCTGTCTGCCTTCTCTAAGAGGGGTTTACTCAGTCTCCTAAAATACAGCAATAAATTTCAGATCAAAGTTCTAGAAAACTTGGAATTTGTGGTTCTTCAGACAGGATAGGATGGAAGTCATTACCAGAGACAACTCATGCTTTGTTCCACAGAAATACTGTTCTCTCCCTACGTGGAGGACCTCTCCCAGAAAACATCTCCTGGAAAATTCTGACAGGCTTTATCTCTACCAATATGTCTTACAAAATTTAGTGAATGACATTCTCAAGCAGTCTTCTGTTATTTCTCTGCAAATTTATGACCACATGACAAATACAGACTCCATTCTTTAAACATCTGCTTCAGTCTCAGTCCACAAGATATTTAGTTTCTTCCTCTCTTTGGTCCATGTTACAGATGGTTCAACCTAACTTCTGGCCTCAGTTATTTTTCTATTGCTGTGAAGACACACCATGGAAGACAACTATAAAAGAGATTGTTTAAGTGAGTCGTTTTTCTTTCTATGTATGTGAAAAAGTCTTGACATTTTATTTATGAGTCACATGTATTAATGTTGTAAAAATGGATATTCTACCAAAAGCAGTATGTAGGTGTCATGCAGTCACAATAAAATTCCTGGTAAGTGGTTTCACCTTCCTCCTCCAGCATTATTTGTGTTTAAGGTCTTGTGTTGAGCTACTTTATCAATTTTAATAAATTTTCCTCCGGGTAACAAAGGTATGATTTTTCTACTACATAAAGATATCTATTTTTCCTATTACCATTTATTGAAGGTGTCTTTCACCGTTTCATGTGCTGTAGTTATATTGCTTTATGAGTCTTCAAGAATAATTCCATTGATCTGTGTGTCTCTTTCATTAGTGTAAAATGTTATTTTCCTCCTATGATGCTGTCCTATAATTAGATATCATAAATTGTGATATCTTCTACCTTACTATTTCTATTTAGGATTAATTTTGATGATTCTGGGTATTTTATGATCTATATATTATTAATGCTTTTATATCCCTGTGAATTATATAAAATTGGGATTTTGATATTGGTGTTATTGAATCTTTAGATTGTTGTCAGTAGAATACCTATTTCTCAAAATTAAAAACAAACAAACAAACAAAAATCTTGCCAAGAAAGCTGTTGTGTGGCCCAATAAGTCACGCAGTATACTTTTGGGTGCATACATATTTTCTGATAAGTTCCATGCATCTAGTTTCTCTATACTATAGAGAATGAACATTCACTTACACTCTTCTTCGATATCCTATTTATGCCTTGTGTTGTGGGCATCTTGTAGTTTTGCATCTGCAAATCTGGGTCCTTCACATGCTGCAACAGTTCCTAAATAAAGAGGGTGATAAGGTGGGATAACCCATAGCTCTGGTTCTGTGCTTAGGTGGTAGCAGTTTGGATAGCTCACCACCCTTTCTCATCTCACCACCCAGACCAGCTCTCCAGCACTGCCCCAGCTAGTTCTCGTAATGCAGCAGGCAGAATGGAGAGAAGTCAATTCTCCTCCTCCCACACCCTCACATCTCACTTATCTTCACTGGGACCACAGGGGAGAGCTCTAATGTTTTGACCAGGTGAGGTGCTGGGTCCACAATCCCAATTTCTGCCATTGGTGAGATCTCTTTTCCCATGGCCCAGAGGCCAACTCTCCCACGAGCTACAGGTGCATATGCTCAGGTGGGGCAGACATGTTTCCCTCACCTTTGCTGACACAAGGTGGACGAAGTAGGGTGGACTCAGTTCTGCTGCTCTCACCCCCTCGGGGCCAGCTCACCTGCACCCCCACTCTACTCTACAACGCTCTATTGTGCTGCTCAGTCCAGGTGCAGGACCCACTCTCCCCAGTGCCGCAGTTGGTGAGGGGCAGGTTAGGTAACTCTTTGTTAACATATCCTGCTTCAGTGCTAACAGGAGACATTCATTAACATAGACTGAGGCTGAGGCAGCATATGGGATCCAGACATGGCCTTTGGCAGCAGCCTAGGATTGGAGGACACCAAGGGCCCTGGTAGTAGACCAGACACTCAGATCTGTATGGTCCCATCGGAAGCACAGCCCTTGGACACTATCATGTTCCGAGATTCTGTCCCAGATCCCTACCTACTTCTGTGTGGTCCTTGGTGACAATAAGGTCATGGGCATGAACACAGATCCTGGCTGTGTACGCAACATGGACCTAGACATGGTTCTGGGCTGTGGTCCAGGCCTGGATATCACCAGGGCCTTGTTGACTGTGCAGGTCACTCATATTGGCATAGAACCTGGAAGCGCCATGTCCCCAGGATGTGGCCCTATTCCAGAAATCTGCCCTGTCTTTGATGGCAACAGAAGCATGAGACATCACTGTAGATTGTGACTGAAGCAGAGACATCAACCAAGACTGATGTGAGATTCCTCTCATATGCTGTGAATATGTTTTATTACCATTAGTTAATAAAGAAGCTTCTTTGGCCCATGGCAGGGCAGAATAAAGCCAGTCAGGAAATCCAAACACTGACACATATACATATATATAGAGAGGGAGTAGGAAGAGTCAAGGAGACACTATGTAGGTGCTGAAGGAGAAAGACGACAGAATCTACTGATAGCCATAGCCTCGTGGCGAAACACAGATTAATAGAAATGGGCTAAGAGAAATGTGCCTAAGCTATTGGCTAAACAATGTTGTAATCAATACAGTTTCTGTGTGATTATTCGGGTCTGGGTGGCCAGGAATGAAAGAGCAGTCACAGTTTACACCAGACAAGGCCCTCAGCAAGAGTGCCTGCTCAGATGTCATTCTGGGTCTGGGTATCAGCACAGAACTAAAAGACACTTAAGCTCCCTATGGGGGCACATCCCTTTAACACCAACATGGTCACAGGGGGTAATCCAGTCTGCAGGTGATTTCAAGGGCCTCACTGGTAAGAGGAATCATGAATAACAAAAAAGATCCCCACATTTGTGTCAGGCAATGGACAGGATATGGCCCTAGGCAGCAGCCCAGGCAAGGACATTATCATGGTCTCTGGTAGCAAACAGGCCATAAATTTTTAAGTTGGCAACACCATCCACATTCACATCCCAGTGTAGCCCTGACTGACTGTGAACTCACTACGCAGCCCAAGTTGGGCACTCAAGAGTTATGGTCTTGCAGGAGGTTCTGGTGCTACTGGAGTGAGACACCACAACCGACCAAAGAAATTGGCGCTAAGACAGAAGAGTTGGAAATCACCTTTGTATTAATAAAAATAGTCATTTTATTCAATAGAGGCTTAAAGGGAGCAGTCAATAGAAATAGGGAATATCCTTCAAAATTAGCAAAACACAAACAAAATCAAAAGAAAAAACAAATAAATAGCAGAACCTCAAACTATAACAAAGAAAACCAACAAAATCAAAGCAAACAAAACCCAATAGAAAGCCAAACAAAAAATTAAGCAAGCAACATTCTCCTGCTGTAGATTTAGCAGCACAGACCTACTCTGTCACTGGACTTCGTTGGAAACACGATAGGAAGGCAGCCACCAGTTGTAAAAAGTTTGTTCAAAGCTAGTATAGCCAGGTTTCCTTGCAGCTTTGTGGGCCAAGGCCTCAATAAGACTAAGTTTGAGACATGTTCCAAGAGTATTCTTTGTGTCCCTATGGGAAGTTTTGGTAAATTATCACCCACTGCTAGTCTTGTAATATTTTGACCACTATTTGATTCTTTCAGCGAACATCCCCTTGTGGGTTTCCTAGAGACCCGGCAAATCTATGGGCAACATCGGAGAGCTCAAGAACATCAGAAATGACTCAAATGTTTTCTGTAAACCCTGTCTCAGGACCAGTCATTTCAGTCTAGGCTGTGCAACTGAAGAATATCCATTCATTTTACACATGGAGGAAAAATGACTAAGATGAGGACTAAGGGCTGCCGGCCTCTCTGTAGTGCGTCATCTTCAGCCACACATGGGATGACACGGAGTCAGCTTCAACACTGGACTATGGAATGAAATACAATGCTTTTGGGTGTGGTCTTTCTGGAAAAGTTTGGCACAAACACGGTCTTCCATGACAGATTTCCCACCACATAGAGATGGCTGAGGACTCAGTCAGCTGGCTGAAATCATCAACATTAAACACTTATCGAAAGTCTTGATCACCAACAAATATACCCTCCATGTTGTTATACCCCTCTTACAGGGGCCACTAGGTGTTGAATGTCAGGATTCTCAGTAATTCTTATCTCAGCTTTTCTGTATCTCAAACTCATTTTTGATATTTTCTTATCTTCAGGAGTACTGATGTTCTACAGACCTGTGGCTATATCTGGAGATGGAGCACCTGGAGGTCAGCTGGTATTTGCCTCACAGGTAAGTTCACAAATATAGGGGGGTGTCTTCTGAGCAGGCCTTGATCCATGGATGAAGAATATCATGGGATCAAGGCATCTTTGACTTCTTTGGCCTCCTCAGATTTGTCAAGATCTGCTATGTGAGAAGGAAAGGAAATCAGACCAATAAGCAGCCTAGCTGGACCACAGGCTAGAAAACAATCATGGTCCATTCATACTGGAAGTCAGGGTCAAGAACTCCCAGTTCCCCTAATACCACCTTTGTTGGGGTTGCGATGAAATGGTGGCTCACTTGCCTGTGAGACTTAATCCTGCTGAGGCAGCTCTGCCTGCAGGAGGCTCTCATCCTGGGCTTGTGACCTGTTCCAACTCAGATTGGAGATTTTCTGACCTAGAGGAGGAAGGCAGTTAGGGGAAAAGCCTGGTGGGAACCTGCTCTGTCATCTGTTGAACCTGAATCAGCTCTGTTCAGCTGGACAATCCAACATGACTTTTCAACTGAGGGTGTTCCCCAAGGGAGAAGGGTCAGAGTGCACCTGGATCTGGAATTTTTCTCAGTTTTTAAAATCTGCTAGAAGGTGAACTGAGAACTACACCGTGCTGGGCAAGAAAATACAGCACACTTCTCCAGTGGTATAGATTTTGGAAAAAATAACAGTGTACAATGTCTAAGTAACAGTCTAGGACAGATATGCATGGCCTTGATTAGATACCAGGTGAGAGTGAGCAACCTGGGAAACTCGATGTAGACCCTTTAGGGGAGCCTGTAAAATAAAAGCATCGAAGTTTCTAATTATTCCCACAGCACAAAAACATGCCTGGGTTCAACTCCTCAATCAGTAAAGCTTCTGATAGCCAGAAAACTGTTTTCACAGAAAACCAATGGTTGCTCTAGAGAGTCTGTAACTAGCATCAGTGTGCTGCATGCAGACCTGCCCAAAGGTAGGAAATTTTCTCTAAAGGTAATGTTCTGGAAGGAAAGTAAAGTAGCAGGAGCACACACTGTCCTCCACAGCTAACCCTCTTCCTGCTAGGTTTAGGACTATCAGAGTTTGAATTATGTGTAGAAAGGAAGTAACAGATGCTAAGAAGGTACAAGAGAGCTCAGAAGGAAATAAGGTATAAACAACGCCCATAAAAACTAAAACTCAAACAGCGTTTCCTGGTGAAGTTCTTGTTGACTGGACCAGCATAATACCCTAAGGTGTTCTTTCCCCAGCTGTGGCTGAGAGACATCCAGAAAGTGAGAATCCCAAAAAGGACAGAGATCTAGGTACAGGTGACCTACATGGTTCTAACTGCTCCTCCCAGCTGGGCTTCTACCTCATCTTGGGGACAGTGACGTGATGCTGCAGCTTTTCTACCTAGTACCTTTTTGGGCAACCATCTCTTGCTTCAGCAGGTTCTTCAGTCTTTCATCCACGCTTTCTTTCTCCTGTTCATTAGAAGACTGCATTCTCATAGGAGGGTTGCTCACTCATGTATATATATGAACTCATGAACACAAAGAAATACATGTATGTACACATAGGAGCACGCTGTAATGCAGTAACATGTTTAGTTTACCAGTTAGTGATAGTATAAGGAAAAATCACCAGGGATACTGTTGAGAAGGTTAACTTTTGCTGCATGAGAGAAACGCATGGGCATGAGAGATAGGCAGCTCAGTCATTGAAATGTCCATCCTGTCAATGTAATTCACAGACAGGTGGAGCTGTGGAATCCGGGCTCCTTAGCCAACCATGCTTAGAAGGTTCCCAGGCTGTGGAGTACAGGAATGTTCCTCAGAACAGGACCACTGGATGCTATTGGACCTGCCTACTGGTCCTGTTAACTTACCAGTTGCCCCAAGGTGAGCAGCTTCCTTCAAAATGAGCTCTTTTTTCCATAGGGTGCCTCACTTCAGACCCAAAGCAATGAGCTCAGGAAAACAGAAAATTGACAGCCAGGAGTCCAAATGAACAATTCCTCCCTGTGAGGTGATTGTGTCAGGAATTTCTTTGAGTGACGCTGACTAAGTCAGAGCCAAATGATATATTAAATCATGGTGAACAACATTCCATGGAAGGGATCAATCACTTTGTGCTTTTTCACTCATCAAATGATGAAGATCTGGGTAGTTTCACCATGAAGCTACTCTGCAGATTGCTGCTACAATCGTGATGTCGCCTAGCTTCTCTGTGGACACCTACTTTATGTTCCATAATCACTGGGTCACCTGGGCCCTGCAGGGAGCTGTGAATGCTCTTCCATGGTTGGACTCCCCTTGATCAGCCATGCCCTGGGTTGCCAGACAGTAGAAGCTTCACTCCATCTTCCATGGCTGACCTGTACCCACTCTACCATGGGTGGCTTCCCAAGGCCGTGCATTCCTAATCTGTGCCTCCTCTGCCACAGAGAGCCTCCCATGGGTTTACCTGGTCAGGGAGCTGTGCACCCTCATCCATGTCTGGAGTCAAGGCTGACAATGCTCTGGGGAGCCTTGTCATGGATTCCACATCCCCTCTTCAATGCTTGGCCTGTATCCCCTCTTTCAATCCTGGCCTCCAAAGGGCCAACAAGCTTGGTGAATATACGCCCTGGCTCCCACAGAGAGCCTCAAAAAGGGCTAGCAGAGCAAGAAAGCTGTTCCCCCTCTTCAATGCCTGATAGCTCCAAGTCTGGCAATTCCTTTGGGAGCCAGGCCATCGAAGATGTGGTTCTGCTCTTCCACAGCTGACTTATCAAGGGACAGAAATGCCCTGCAGAGCCAGGACTGGGATTCTGTGCCCCATTCTTTCTTGGCTGCTCTGGACTGGGCTGGCAATGATCTGGGGAGAGATTCCAGGTAAGCTGTGCTGCCCTCTCCCATGGATGGCTTTCACGGCTCTTGCAATGTGTAGGGTAGCCAGGCTGGGGAAACTGCTGCCCCTATTTCTCAGCTGACCCCTGCAGGTCTGGCCTTGCACTGGGAAGGCAGCCTAAGTTAGCTCTGATCCAGCTCTTACAAGACTAGCTTACACACTGCAAGACTGGCCCTGAGGAAACAGGCTACTGAAGCTGGACCCTCCTCTTCTATGGCTGGCCTCTCTCAGAAAGGAAACGCCATGTGGTGCCAGAATGTGGAAGCCGCACCATTTCTACCATGGCTGGTCTGTGATTACTCTTCCATGACTGGCCTCCAGGAGTCTGGCAGAACAGATGAGCTGTGTCCACTCTTCGACATTTGGCCTACTCAGGGCTAGTCAAGCTGCGGAAACTGTGGAAACTCTTCCATGGCTGTTCTATCAATAACAGAGCAGGATCTTGTGAGTTTTGCCGGGAAAGCTGCACTTCCCTCTTCCACAACTGGCATCAACAACTCCAGCCATGTCCTGAGGTGCCAGACAATGTAAACTGCACCCTCCTCTTCACAGTTGGCTTCCCCAGGCTTGACCATGCCCCTCTTCCACAGCTGGCCTGGGAAGGCAAGAACAGTCCCTGTAGAGTCAGACCAGGGATGCTGTGTTCCCCTCTTCCATGCCTAACCACCACAGGAATGAACTGTTTTTGGAGAGTCAGGAAAGCTGTGCTGCATCTGCTTTTCCAGGGCTTGACTCGACAGTTTTACAGGCCTAGGGGAGACCAGGTCATCTAAGCTGTGCTCCCCTCTTCATATGCTCCCTCTGCAGTTGCCAGCATCCCCTGGCTAGACAGTCCTGGGAACCTGCACCCTCTCTTCTGCAGCTCCTCAGGCACTTCCAGGTTATGGAAATTGCACCCCCTCTAATCATGATAGGTTCTACAGGGTCTTCTAGACCATGGAATGCGTGCCCTCTCTTCTATGGCTGGCTTCCCCTACCTAGGACAGTCCCTGGGGAGACAGCCAGGAAAGTTGCACTCACACTTTCATGGTTGACCTTCCCAGAGCCTTCCAATGTCCGGATGATGTATCCCTCTGACAAGGATATGCCAGACAAGAGAAGATGCATCCCTCTCTTATACTGGTGGCCTTCCCAGAGATCAAGATTCCCTCGGGAACCAGGCTTGAGAACCTGTGACCCTCTACCTCAACTGGCCTAAACAGATCCACATAGGCCCTGGGGAGCCTGGCTGGGTGAGATACACCATCTTCTTACACAGCTAGCCTATGCAGACCTGGACAGGTTTGACCATTTCTGGGCATCCAAGCTGGGGAAGATGCACCTCCCTCTTACATTGCTGACCTCCACAGGACTGGCCATTACCTGGAGATCTAAGGTGGTTGAGGTGTTGGCCCCTCTTGCACAGATAGCCTCCCCTGGGCCTCAGAAACTGCACACCCTATTCTTAGTTGTCCTCCCCGGGTCCATTCTTGCACAAAGGAGCAAGGTTGGGGAAGCTGCAGGCCCCATTCCATGGCTGTCCTATTTAGATGAAACAGATACACCCTTGAGAGATGGAGAGGAGTCCTGCATCATCCTCTTCAACACCTGGGCTCCATATGGATGCACAGGCCCTTTGAAAGCAGGCTGGTGATGCTGTGTCAATCCTCCTCCATAGTTGGCCTCCCCAGGACAGAACATGTCCTAAAGCGCCACGCCTGGGAAGTTGGGCCATCTAGTCAATGTCTAGCCTGTGACCTTACTTCCATGAGTGACCTCTACAGTGTCTGCCAGCACAGGAAAATTGTACCCACTCTTCCACATATACCCTTTCCAGGATCTGATAGTTCAGGGAAGTTGCACCCCTCTTCCACTGATGGGACCCCAGGGGTGTACAAGCCTTGGGGTTCCAAGTTGGGGAAGCTGCTCCCTCCACTTCTGTGGTTGTTCTCCCCAGAACAGGATAGGCCTTGGTATACATGGCCAGGGAAACTGCATCCACTCTTTCTATGTCTGGCCATGCACTAGGCAGCCAGGGTCCAGAAACTGCCCCTCTTTCTTTTATGGGTGCACAGGTGCTGTGATGCCAGGCAGGGATACTGTGCTCCACTCTTACATGGCTGGACTCTGCTGGCATGAAAAGACCCTTTGGAACCAGGCTGAGACTCTGCAACCCCTTCTTCCACAGATGGCCTCAACAGTGCCAGAGAGGCCCTTGGGAGTGCGGCCATGGACACTTTGTCTCCCTCTTACAGGGCTAGAATTGCAGCACTTGATAGTCCCAGGGGAGTCTTGCCAGGGAAGTGTCACACCCCTATTCCAAAGTTTGCCTCCCCAGGATGGGCAAGTTACTGGGGTGATATGTCTGGGAAGCTTTGTCTCCTCTTCCAGTCCCGGCCTGTGCCCCTTCTTCCAGGACTGGCATCTACAAGGCCTGCCAGGCTGGGGAAGCTGTACTCCCTCTACACAGCTGGCCTCCCAAGGACAGGACTGGCCCTGGGGTGACAGGCTGGAAAAGTGGGACATCTTCCACCATGACTAATCTCCTAGGGGCTGGTCATGTCGTGGGGAGCCAGGCCATGAAGGCTCTTCCCTCTTCCCTTAGCTGGGCTGGACTCGTCTTCCACTATTGGCCTCACCAGATTCTGCCAAGCTGGGGAAGGTTTGCCCCTCTCGTCTCCATTTTCTGTGACCCAGGCCTGCCTGGTCCTGTGGAGTCAGGTTGGAAAATTTGTTCTGCCTTCTTCCAGAGCTGGCCTATGCCGGGCCAGGCAGGACTGTGGAAGCCAGGCCCAGTATTCTGTGCTCCGCTCATCCACACAGCTGGCCTCCACAGAACCAGACATGCCATGGAGAACCAGGCCAGGAATGAAGCACCCTCAACTTACAAATCTGGCCTCCAGAGTGCCTGTCGGTGTCTGTGGAGCCAGTTTGGGGTAGCTGCAACCCCATCTTCCGTGGTCTCGGGATCTTGACCAGGAAAGTTGAATCGGCCTTTTTCATGGCAGACTTCCACAAGAATGCACAGTCCTCGGGAGTCGTGCCAGCGAAGCTGCACGCGTTCTTTCACGGTTGGCCAACTCCTGACTGACATGACCTCGAGTGCCAGGCCATGGTAGCTTCTCCTGCTCCTCCATGGCTGCTCTGTATTCAGTCTTCTTCAACTGGCCTCCCCATGTCCTGCTCTCCTAGTGAATCTGTGACCCTCTGCCTCAGAGATCATCTCAAGGTTCTGCCAGGCCAGGGACGCTGTGCCCTGTCATCGATGGCTAGTTTCCCCAAGGCCAGCAATGCCCTGTGGAGCCATGCTGTGGAAGATGTGGCCCATCTTCCTTGGCTGACATTCATCTTCCCTACCACAACTGGCCTGCGAAGGGCCAGCAAGCCCAGGAAATACGCACCACTCGTCCATGGAGAGACCAAAAAGTGTCTGTCAGGCAAGAGAAGTTGTGACCCTCTGTGATAGCTGGCCTTCCAAGGTCTGGGGAGCTAGGGTGGGGTAGAGTCACCTCTCTTGTCAGCCCTCCTCAGGGCTGGCAATGCCCTGGGGACACAATCTGGGGAACCTGAATTACCCTCTTCCATTGCTGTCCTCCCCAGGGTGAAAAAGCCTGGGTGAACCAAGCGAAGGAAGCTGCAACCCCTTATTCCCTGGCTGGCCTTGCAGGTCTGATCATGAACTGGGGAGCCAGTGCTGCAAAACCTCTCCACCTATATCATGGTGGGCCCTTGGCCCCTCTTCTACCACTGGCCTCCTCAGAGTCTGCCTGGCAGGATAAACTGTATCCTTTCTTCCACTTCTAGCACCCCAGGTCCTAATACCCCCTCTTCCATGATGGGGTCTTCAGCCTTGGACAGGCCCTGGGGTCCAGGCAAAGGATGCTGAGCCACCCTTTTGGGGGCTAGCTTCACCAGGGCTATTCAGGCCCTGGGAATTTGGGTCAGGGATGCTGAGCTCCCCTTATCCATGACTGGGCTCCACAAGGCCAGAAAAGCTGTGGAGTGGCAGGCCAGGAACGCTGTGCCTCTCTCTCTCTTATGGCTCGTCTCCACAGGACTGGACAGGCCCTGGGGAGTCATTTCTGGGATGCTGCACAACCATCTTCCATGGTTGGATATCAAATTGCCAGACAGTCCCTGGAAAGGCATGTTGGAACAGTTGTGACCCCCTCTTCCACAGCTAGCATCCACAGGACAGAACAGGACTTGTGGTGACAAGCTGGGAAAGCCGTGACCCTTCATCCATGGCTACCTTCCCCTGTCTCACTCAAGCCCTGGGGTTCCAGAATTTAGATGTGGTTCCCCCACTTCCATGGCTGGCACGTACATCCCTCTTCCATTATTGGTCTTGTAAGGGCCTAAGAGCTTAGGGAATAGACACACTCTCTTCCACTGAGAGCACCCACAGTCTGCTAGCCAGGGAAGTTGTGCCCCCTCTTTTAAGGATGGCTTCCCCTGTACAGTGCAGTCCCTTGGGAGCTAGACTGGGGAAGCTCTGCCACCATCTTCCATGACTGGCCTACCCAGAACAGGACATTCCCTGGGCAGCTTGGGCCGGAAGACCTCAACCCTCTCTTTGCTGGCCTGAGCCTCCTCTTCCACTACTGGTCTCCCCAGGGACTACAAGCTGTGCAAATTGTATCCCCTCCTCCACAGGTAGCCTCCATAGGCCTGGCAGGCTGGAAAAATGTGTCCCCTCTTCCACAGATAGCCTCCATAGGCCTGGCAGGCTGGAAAAATGTGTCCCCTTTTCCACAGGTAGCCTCCATAGGCCTGGCAGGCTGGAAAAATGTGTCCCCTCTTCCACAGATAGCCTCCATAGGCCTGGCAGGCTGGAAAAATGTGTCCCCTCTTCCACAGATAGCCTCCCATGTTCCACCATACCTTGTGATAGCAGGCTATGGAATCTGAACCAGCTCTCTATCAGCTGAACTTCCCAGGTCAGGCCAAGGACTGAGGTGCTGTGTCATAGAAGCTGTGCCTCTTCTTCCAATCCTGGCCTCACAGGGGCTTCCATTTCCTGGGGATCCAGGTGGTGGATGTGTGCCCCCTCTTCAAAATCTTTCTTTGCAGAAAAATAGAGGCCCTGGTGACCCAGTCTGGGAATCCCGCTCCCCATTTCCACAGCTGGGTTCACCAGGATAGGACAGGCCCTTGGGTGACAGGCAAGGGAATCTAAGATGCCCTCTTTCATAGCTGGACTGTACCTCATAGTTAATGACTGGCCTTCACAGGGCCTACCCGTCTGCTTAAGCTGCACGCCAGCCCCTCTTGCACAGATGACCTCCACAGGACATGACAGGCCCTGGGGAGCCAGGCCAGGGATGCTGGATTGCTCTCTTCCACAGTTTGCCTCTGCTGGGCTTGAAAGACCCTAGGGAGTCAGATCATGGATGCTATGCCCCCTTTTCCATTGCTGTCTTAAGTAGGACCGAACTGACCTGGGGAGTCCTGCTGAGGAAGTTGTTCCCCTAATTTCAAGTTTGAGCACTGAGGACCGGACAGTCCCTGGACAGTCAGGGTGTGGAAACTGGGCTATGAAGGGCCTGCAGTCCCAGGGAATCTGTACCCACTCTTTCAAGGACAGCCCACTAGTGTTTTGCAGGCCAAGGAACTGTGCCCTGTTTACAATGGCTGGTCTCCCCTGGACAGGACATCCCAGGGGAGAATTTCTGAGGTAGCTGCAACCCCTTTTCAATGGCTAGCCTCCCCAGGACAGGACAGGACCTAGGGAGCCTGATCAGGAAATCAGCCCTCGCTTCTTCCATGTCTGGTAGCACTAGAACCATCAATGCTGGGGTATCTGTTCTCCCCTTCCACAGATGGTGTCCCAAAGACAGGACAGACCATTGGGTGACAGGCTAGGGAACCTGAGTACCTCTGTCCATAGCTGGATTGTGCCTCTTAATGACTGGCTTACACAGGCCATTTAAACTGGACCACCCTATTGTACAACTGACCTACCTAAGTCCTACCAATTCCCGTGAAGCCTGTTCCTGGATGTTGTGTCCCCCTCATCCATGGATGACATCAGAGAGGCCGGACAAGCCCTGTGGAGCAAAGCTGGGGAAGCTGTACCCTGCTCTTCTATGACAGGCCTCACCAAGACTTGGAAGGCCATAAAAATTGTCTCCCCTCTTCAGCAGCTGGCATCTCATAATGCGACATACCCTGGGGAGCCCACCCTGGAAAGCTGTGCCACTTCTTACACGGTTGACCTGTACCCATTGAGCTGTGGCTCACTGGTAAGATTCTGGCATATTTCTTCTTTGGCAGCTACATGGCATCATCTTGACACCACCTTCTTACCTCCTCTTTCTCTGCTTGGATTTTCTGCCTTGCTATATTTTGCCTTATCATAGGCCAAAACAGCTTCTTTAATAACCAATGGTAATAAAATACACTCATGAATTATACAGAGTAATCCCACATCAGTTCCCACTCTTCCACAACTGGTCTGTCCAGGGACAGCAAGTTCAGGGAATCTGAGCCCTCCTCTTCCACAAAAAGCTTCTCCATGGCATTGAGGCCAGGTAAGCTGTGGACCCTCTTCCAAAGCTGGTCCCAACAAGACAGGACATGTCCTAGGAGCCTGGACAGAAAAGCTACACCCCCTTCCATGGTTGGCCTCACCATTGCAGCTCATGTCCTGGGGTTCCAGGCCATATAAGCTGGCCTCCCCAGTGGTGACTATGTCTTCGGAATCCAGTCCATGGATTTTGTGCCCCTATTCCATGGCTGACCTCCGCAAAGCCAGACGAACCCTTTGGATCCAGGGAAACCCTTTGGATCCTGTAAGCCTGTCTTCCACAGTTGGTCTTCACAGGGCCAGACAGACGCTGGGTAGCCAAGCCAGAAAGCCTGCTCCCCACTCTTCCACAGTTGGACTTGACATGGCCAGACAAGCACTGAGGGGAAGTTACACCCTCTTATTTTATGACATATTTTGAGGAGCCAGGTCAGGGAATCTGAGACCCATTTTCACTAGTAGCCTCTGCAAGATCAGACAGGAATTGAGGAGCCATAATGGGGAAGCTATGATCCCCCTCTAATGTGACTGACCTCAGCAAGACTAGGCAAGACCTGGGGAGCCAGACCTGGGAAAGTGAGGTCCCCTTTTCCATAGGTGTCCTCACACAGGCTAGACAGGCCATGAAGATTCAGACCAGGGTGCTGTGACCACCTATTCCACGGATAGTGTCTATAGGGCAGAAAAGTCTCTGCGTAGACAGCCTGGGGAAACTGAGACTCTATATCACAACTGGCCACCACAGTCCCAGAGGGTCTCTGAAGAGCCATCTCTGGAAAGCAGCATCCAATAATTCCAAGGTTGGTCTCCCAAGGACAGGCCAGTTCTTTGTCTGCTTGACCAAGGAAACAATGCCCCCTCTTCCGTGGCTGACCTGTGCCACTTCTTTCATGGGTGGCCTCCAGAGGGCCTGCCCGCCCATGGAAGCTGTGCCCATTCTTCCACATCTACCCTCCCCAGAGACTGCCAGGCCGAGGAAGTTTCACCACCTCCTCCATGACTGGTCTCTCCAGGAGTGGACAACCATTAGGAAGCCAGGCTGGGAATCTGTGTTCCTCTTATCCACAGATGCCTCCCCAGGACCGGGCGGTCCCTGGACTTCCAGTCTGGGGAAGTTGAACTCCTTCATCCATGGCTGACCTTCCATGGGAAGGCAATGGACAGGGGAGCCAGGCAATGGAAGAATTACCTTCCCTTCCATGGCTGACCTGTGCCCCTTCCTCCATGACAGACCTCTGCAGGGCCAGTCAAGTCCTGCGGATCAAGGCTATGGAAGTAGTATCTCTCTCCTCCACAGTTGGTCTCCTTTGGGGTAGTCAAGTTCTGCGGAATCAGTTCAATGAATCTGCAACTCCTCTTCTATGGCTGGCCATCACAGCACTGGACTAGGCATGTGGAGCCATGCTGGGGAAACTGTGCACCCCTCTTCCATGGCTGGCCTCCCCAGTCCGGGAGAGTTGTAATCCCTGTTCCACAGCTGGCCTTCCCGAGGATGATCATGGCCTTGGGAGACAGGTCATGTAAGCTGTGACCCCTCTTCCATGGATGGCCTGTGCCCCCTCTTCCATGACTGGTATCCCCAGGCCCTGCCAGGATACGGAAGTTGTGTTTGGTGTTCCAAGACTGGCCACCCCAAGGCAGAGAGACCCAGGGGAACAAGGCAAGTGAAACAGCTTTGAAAGCTTCCTCTGCAGGGCCACGGGCACCCTGAGGACTTAGGATGGGGAAGTTGCACCCACTTTTCCACTGATAGTCTCTCAAGGGCCTTCCAGGACAATGTAATTGAACCCCTCTTTGAGGGCTGGCCTTCGCTGGACAGGCAAATCCCTATGGTGCCAGGGCAGGGAAGTGGCACCCGCTTCTTCCACATCAGAACTCCCAAATGTTTGTCATAGCCTGGGGAGACAGGCTGAAGAAATTTGACACCACTCTTCAATGGTTGTCCTCTCCAGGACCAGCCATGTCCTGGGTAGGCTGGGGAGCATGCATCCCCCCTCTTACACAGATGACTTTTCCATGACCAGTCATGACCTGGGGTGCAAAGCTATAAATGCTGTGCCCTCTTCCATGGCTGGCCTGAGACACTCTTCTACACATGGCTACCCAAGGGCCTGAAAGCCTGTGGAAGCTGTGTCCTCTCATCTACAGCTAGTATCTCCAGGGACTGACAGCCCAGAAAAGGTGAGTTCCCACTTCCACATCTGACCTCTCTAAGACAGCACAGACTCTGGAGAGCCAAGCAAAGGAAGATGCATGCCCCTTTCATGGCTGGCCTCAGCATGACTGTCCATGTCCTGGGGTACCTGGCCATGTAAGCTGTACCCATCTGTACCAGGGTGTTCACGGCCACATTTCAGGAGACCTTGGTCCATGAAACCATTTTGGTGTAAAAGCAAAAATGGTTCTCATCTTCTGCGAAAACAAGAGAAGAACCTCTTTAACAAAGCACCATATCCTTAGATCCAAATTCTGAAGTCAAGATACCTTTATAATATATATGCTGGTTCAGCATAGCAGCCCATATAATGAAATGTTTCCCTGTTCTTAGCTCCTTTACAGCCAAAAACTTCAAAGAAAATTCAATATACATAATCCAGACTCTCTGTGAATTTTTCATTTTTACGTGGCTTATTCTTCTTTATTCCTTTTAATATATAACTATCTGTACCTTCTCTTTAAAGACTCTACCCTTTTTTAGGCATTAACTTTATTTTATTACTCTCTTTACTCTTTTTCTTCTTTCTCCCAAGCCTATGTACATTTATCCAACATTGCAACCCATTTAAAGGTCTTTTATGTCTGAGTATGTCCTATTGTGAATCTGTAATTCTTTACTGTCCAGGAACACTTTGTAAAAATGCTTATTAAAAACTTAAGTTGTACCCTTTGTAGGGGTAATATGGTAACACCTGTTTGCCTGCCCAGTCTAAAACTTAAGCTGCACTGTTATTATGGTAAAAATGTTAGTTCCTGCCTGCCTCTGCACAGTCCAGCATGGTGGAGCGGATTGTGCCTCTGAGCCATGCACAGTGCCACATTCCAAGCACACAGCTAGCCCATGTTGCCATCAAGCAAGCCACATGCAGCACGATGCTCACAACCCCCATCCAAGTGCTCAGTCTCCCGAAAGAACCAGAGGTCACACTGGCAGCATAGCCCAGAAATCCAGCATTTCACATCCACCATAACTTTTTTACTTCTAAGGCTGAATCACGAAAATCTCTCTAGGAGTTGTGGCAAGCAGCCAGCAAACAGCAAGAAGTTTGTTAAACTCAGGTTTTTTTTAAATTCCTTTTAAGCCCTCTTAAGTTTTCATGGATATAGTTGGCCACATGGGCTGCCAGTTGTTACAAGGAGGGCCTCTTTGTTCTTCCCAGCTACCTGGCTAGCTTAGCCCCTGAGATAACCACACAGAAATTGCATTAATTAAAACACTGCTTGGCCATTAGCTCTAACTTCTAATTGTCTAACTCTTACATTATTAGGTTAACCCATTTCCATTAATCTGTGTATCACCACGTGCCAGTGGCTTACCGGAGATTCTAACCAGCATCCATCTCAGGCAGAGGATCCATGACTTCCCTGACTCTGCCCTTCTTCCTCCCAGTATTCAATTCTGTTTTCTCTGCCTGCCTAAGTTCCACTCTATCAACTAAGCCAAGGCAGTTTCTTTATTCATTAACCAATGAAAGCAACACACAACAGAAGGAACTCCTACACCACACGTGGCTGAGGTCTCTAAAATCAAGATGCATTCTCTGTAGCTTTTTGTAGGCCTTAGGAGACTGTCCTCTGAGTGTCCTTGTGCAGGGAGACAGAGGAAACCAGGTAACTTCTGAGAGACCTGCACCTCCCTGTAGAAAGAAGGGAGAACTGACACCCACAGAGGGGAAGACTCAAGTCTGGTCTTTCAGAAACTGCTTGGGCAAAATCTCATCTGTCAGTCACTTCCTGAGTATTCTTCAGTATGTCAAGTTTGACTGAGATGAGGTTGTATGTGGGGCAGGTTCTGTCCTTTGACTTCTAAAATTGGGTATTACTGATATACCTACTCGTGTCTAACATGGTTGTCAGTGTGATATGACATCTGAATGGACATAGTTCATCTCACATCATTCATTTGTTCCGAAGGTTCACCAAGACCACTCCTGAAGCCACAGTCCTGAAGCCACAGTCAAGACTTCTGGTGAATTTTCAATCCAGGATGAACATGGTGCTAGCTCTTCATTTCCAGACTTCCAGTAAATTCAAAAGTGTGAAGTGGGGCTCTTAGAAAGGTCTAGAGGCAAGGACCCAATTTTCTCTGCTTTTGTGTCCTTTGCCTGCACGCCTCACGCTCTGATGTGTATTATAATTTAAGCTGGCTGTATCCCCTTTCCTAAGGCAGGTCCATTGTCACAGGTGACTCCAGATCAAGGAATCTGGCTTTTATGTAGCTCTAGGTGATGCACCAAAGCAGTGACATACTATATATCTTTTCCCTGAGTATGAGAAATTTGATTATCATGAAATGCCTTTGCATAACCGTGTGTGTTCTCGCAATAGCCATTCATCTTCCCTTAAACTTGAGAGCAGGAAAGATCCATCAATCTTCATGGCAGTATCTGCTTTTGTGTTGAGTTCTTCCCTAGAGAATCCTAGTTCTTAGTATTTCCAGCCCAACCTGGTGCAAGTTGATCACACATTTGCTAACTTAGGATGACTGAAATGTAATCTTTAGAAGTATTGTGGTAAATGCTGTGGGATTTCCCTCTGTATGCTGCGATTACCATTAATGAATAAAGAAACCACTTTGGACCTATAGCAGGGCAGAATTTAGGTGGAGAAGACAGAACTGAATGCTGGGAAAAAGGAGGGAGAATCAGAGAGAAGCCAAGTAGCCCCACTGGGGCCAGACAGAACTTTAGCTGGTAGGTCACAGCCACATGACAATACAGTGATGTATTGAAGAAGTGCAAGCAGCTGAGAAAGGAAAAGAAAACCTACAGGTAAGTGCCTGATATAGCTTGGGAGAGACTGATACTACCCTCTTTGTCTTTGACCCAAAGGGAGGGTTCAGATTCTAGCCTGACTGCCTATTACCAAGAAGCCTGTCTTATAGCACTTGGCCTTGAGCCTCTTAGACCCTGCTCTTCTAAGTTTGAAAAGACACAGAGCCTTTCCTGGAGATGTTCCAGATAGTAGCCCCTAAAAATAGAAAAAAAGATATACATCATGAAGGGGATGGTAGGCAGCCCAGGGCTTCTGGGACTCTGGCAATGGCTTCACAGAACTTGTTGTCATGGGACCTGCAGGCAGAATGTATTCCTGTTGGGACTTCTGCCCTCCTTCAGAGAGTGTTTGTCCTCTGCCTGCTGATGCCTTCCCCATACCATGGAAAGTTAAGAACAGGTATGGGCTGCACCCTGGTCTCAGGTGCACAGTATTAGTTTTGGTGCCGGAGTTTTCAAAAGTAGTTTGAATTTTTCTGAAATTTGTTTTTTTCTCTGGATTTGGCCTGACTCTTAGTGATCCTGGTTTGACTACTGTGAGCTCCAGTCTTGGGTTGTCTGGGGACGTGTGACTTTTCAGGACTGGTAGTACTTGGAGGTAGGAATGACAAACGGAGACTGGATGGGGCTCACCATTTTTGGATGGTGGTTCAGTTACCTCTGCAGTAGGATCAACTAGGATTGCCGGAGCTGAAAAATAATGTACGCATGTTGAGAGTCAAGAAGACAAAGCTGTGGGACAAGCAGTTGTACTGCAAGATTCCTGTGAGGAGGTGAAGAAACTCTTGAAGGAGGTCTGTGAGAAGATCTGTGACCCCTGTTTTGAGCAGCAGCAGGTAGACTGAAGCATCGGGGGCATGCTGCCCACCTGTCCAACCACACATACAGACACCCAAGCAACCATTCACCCACCCATGCAGACTTCCATCTCCTACCACCCAATTGTTCATTTCTGTGATCATTCACAAGTCTCTCTGGAGAGTTATTCTCTTGCAAGGAACTGCATAATTGACAAGCAAACCTCCTGCTTTGCTATAAGCTGTAATCCGTTGAGAGAGATGGGTCAGTGACATATTATGCACTTACTTGTCATTATGGTCAGAGGGTTTCTATGCAGGGAGCTACATAGGGAATAGAACAGAGATTTCATTGATAAACTCAGCAGCCTGTGGCTCATTTCCTTTGCAGAGGTCACATGAGATCACAGGTAGGAAGCAAGGACTAGAGCCCAGTCCCAATGCCAAATGGGTGTTTCTCATTGTGGTCAGGAGTGTTGTCTTCTCCTTTCTTCTGTATCACAATGTCTTCTCTTCCCCTTGCTCAACTTTTGGTTCACACTGACAGAAGTCTGAGTAGCAGCTTTTCAACCCTGTTTTCTGTACATGGTGTGGAACAGTTCTCCTGTCCTGGAGTTTTCAGTCTGAAGATGACTGGATGATCACAGATGCAGGGGGACTTTTACAGGCTGAGGACTGGAGTGACACTTGGGAGTCTGCAAGAGAACATTTTCCCTAATCACCTCAACACAGTTTAAGCAAGCTGTGTGTGTCCCTAGGAATTTTAGTCCCCAAGGAATGGATTGCAGTGCTGTGGGACTCAGTTGCAAAGCCTGGTGTGCATAGTCTAAATTCAACTGTTCATTCAGTGTGAAGTCCTCTTCATTTTTTCTGCTCACTTATGTTTTAGGTGGCTCTTGCGTGATATATTATGTGTGTATAGATGTGTATATTGGTGGATGTGTTTCCGGATCAGATAATAACATCCAGTGTTGTCCTCTGATGTTCTTTCCAATATTCCCTTGAGCCCAGATCTCTCAGGGAACCTGAAATTTTCTATTTAGTTTAATCTGGCTGTCTAGCACTCTTTGGATCTCCTCTCCTCTCCAAGGTGGCTCTTCTGTCTTGTTTTGTCTCCTATTTTTTACAGGTTTCAATAGTTCAGAAAGAGAAGGGATACAGTACATTTCTCTTCATTTTGCACATAAATATTGTTTTGGAAATTAACATATTTTGCAATAAATAACAAAATTCAAATAATAGAGGTACTTTAAAAATGAAAAGTAGACTTCTTTCCTTTCACTACACAGAGCTAACACCACAGAAAATAACTTGTTTGTCTCACTGACTTCACAGCATGGAATCCCACAGTGTGTCTCCTAGCAGACATTATGTTACTGACTATGTTATGGGCATGGCTATGTCATAGGAAAGATTCTCTCACACAGTTGTGCAGAGCATTCCTGAAAAACAATGCGGGTTACATCACTAGCCTCCTTGTGACTTACATTGGGGATGAATTCATATTATGTGCATTGTAACCTGTTGAAAACTTCCTCGGTGTTGACCATGGGTCAATTTCTTTCACCTGAGCTGTTAAGGTTAAATGTGGAGGAGCCAGGGTAAGTTTAGTGATGGATCAACTTGGAACCTGTGGGATCATAGGGTCTCAGTATGGATAAAGTTCATGGAAGGAAAAGTAAATGGAGGCTGGAGTAACAAAACCTGGCTGAGCCTAAGGGTCTTCTTGTAAACAAAATGAGAACCCACTACCTCCCCACTGTAGCAGAAAGGTTATGAAAGGCAGCAGTTACCTCCCCGTCCATTCTAGGTTTAGAAGTGTGAGTGTGTGTGTGTGTATAAGTATGTGTGTATTGTTGTGTTGTGCATTTCTGCTCATCTGTGTGTATATGGATTTCTATGTGTTTGTGTATTTGTGTGTGCCTCTGTGTGTGTCTGCTGCCTGTTGTTTTCACAGTAGTATCCCTTTGTGTGTATATGTGCCCATGTGTGGCTGAGTATGATTGTGTGGGGCCATGTTTCCTGAATGTGTAGGGATAAGTGCTTTTGTGGGTGTTTGTGAATATGGGTGCTTTTATGTGCAAGTATATGTTTGCATATGTGTATTTCTGCATATTTCTATGTTCATTTACTCATGAAGCATCTTTAATGATGATGGAATCGAATTTTATTGAGAAAATAATGTTATCGCTCACTTTGTGTCCATCAAATATTGTATGCTGCTGTCCATCTTTTTGCAAGTCCACCTAGCTCTCTAGAACAAAGGCACACAAAACTACTATAATTCAACAGTATTTGAAGAGGGAAGACATTTATCTGCAAGAAAAGTCTTCTGAGCAAATCAAAGGAATTCAGTACAGGAAGGTGAAGAGGCCACTGTGGTAAATCAAGGTGTCTGAGGGACAGGATAGGCTTACTAAATGTTTGTGTCCCTTGTCTTCTGTCAGGAAATCTCTCTGCAGCACACCCTAACAAACAGCAAAAAGCTGTGTTAAACTTTGGTTATGTGTGTGTGTGTGTGTGTGTGTGTGTGTATCTAGAATTCCTTTTCAAGCCCTCTCAGGCTTTATGTGCAGTTCGTTACCACGTTGGAGCTCCACTCTGTTGTAATATGGAGTGGCAGGCTGTATCCCCACCACCTGGCTAATTTATACCCAAAATAACCACCTCTTCTTAGCTAACTCTCACATCTTGATTCAACCCATTTCTAATAATCTGTATGTCACCACGGGGTCGTGGCTTACCAGGAAAATTCAGAATGTCTGACCTGGCAGGTACATGGTGGGCAGCTCTCCCTGACTCTACTTTCTTCCTCCCAGAATTCTGTTCTGTCTTCCCCACCCACCTGAGTTTGCCCTATCAACTAGGCCAAGGCAGTCTCTTTATTTAACCAGTGAAAGTAACACATAGACAGAAGACACCACTGGGTCTCTGTCCTTTTGGGGATTCTCACCATCTGGATGTCTCTCAGCCACAGCCAGGGAAGGAACACCTCATGGTATTGTGCTAGTCCAGACAATAAGAACTTCACGAGGAAACACTATTTTTGATCCTTAGTGTTTCTGGAGATTGGTTATGCCTTATTCCCTTCTGAGCTCTCAGGTATCTTCTTAGTGCCTCTTACTTTGTTTTCCCTATAAATCTCCCTATGGCAGTGCTAAACCAAGCAACATGAGGGTTAGTTGTGGAGGACACTGTGTGCTCCTGCAATTTTACTTTCCTTCTATAAAATCACCTTTAGAAAGAAGTTCCTACCTTTGGGCAGATCTGGATTCAGCACAATCCTGCTAATTATAGACTCTCTAGAGTGACCATCAGTTTCCTGTGAAAATAGTTTTTCTGCCTATAGGAAGCTTTAATGGTTGAGGAGTTGAACCCAGGCACGTTTCTGTACTGTGGAAATAATTAGAAACTTCAATGCTTTTATTTTGTAGGCTCCCCTAGAGGGTCAACACTGAGTTTACCAAGTTGCTCACATTCACCTGGTATCTAATCAAGACCAGGCAGATCTGTCCAGGGCTGTTACTCAGGCATTGTTTCACCATTATTTATCTAAACAACTGGAGAAATGTGCTGTATTTTCTTGTTCAGCACAATGTAGTTCTCAGTTTATCTTCTAGCAGATTTTATTTTTTTTTTACTTTTATTTTTTTTATTAATTAATTTATTTAATTATTAAAGATTTCTGCCTCTTCCCAGCCACCACCTCCCAATCCCCCCCTCCCCCAATCAAGTCTTCCTTCCTCCTCAGCCCAACGAGCAAGCAGGTTTCTCTGCCCTGTGGGAGGTCCAAGGACCACCCACCTCCATCCAGGTCTATTAAGGTGAGCATCCAAACTACCTGGGCTCCCACAAAGCCATTACGTGCAATAGGATCAAGAACCCATTGCCATTGTTCTTCAGTTCACAGTAGTCCTGAAAAAAAATCCAGGTCCAGGTACACTCTGACCGTTCTCCCTTAAAGAATGTCCTAGAGGCATGAAAGTCTTATCAGAAAATATGTATACACCCAAGAGTATACTGGGTGACTTATTGGGCCACACAACAGCTTTCTTGGCAAGATTTTTGTTTGTTTGCTTGTTTTTAATTTTGAGAAATAGGTATTCTACTGACAACAATCTAAAGATTCAATAACACTAATATCAAAATCCCAATACTTTATATAATTCACAGGGATATAAAAGCATTAATAATATATAGATCACAAAATACCCAAAATCGTCAAAGTTAATCCTAATTAGAAATAGTAAGGTAGAAGACATTACAATTTATGATATCTAATTATAGGACAGCATCATGGGAGGAAAATAACATTTTACACGAATGAAAGAGACACACAGACCAATGGAATTATTCTTGAAAACTCATAAAGCAATATAACTACAGCACATGAAATGGTGAAAGACACCTTCAATAAATGATAATAGGAAAAATAGATATCTTTATGTAGTAGAAAAAATCATA